>NC_138204.1:173490224-173610224 GCF_964194415.1 Vipera berus | reverse complement strand
AATTATTGAAAAAATATTTGAAAATTATTTTTATACTATAAGCCAGGGCTTTTCAACCAGTGGTACGGGTACCACCTGTGGTACATTGGCACCTGGCAGGCGGTATGCGACCATCCTAGAAAAGTGGTAGCGGGGGAGGGGAATGAGCTGAACCAGTGGCAGCACTGCACAAGCCTGAGCGAGAGACAGCTGGAGCTGCAGGGCTGTCAGGGCTCAGCAAAAGCACCAGGATCAGCGCTTCTTCAGGGCTGTCAGGGCTCAGCAGAAGCAACAGAGTAGGGACTGGTTCAACTGGAAAAATGGTAACCCCTCTGTTAATGAATTTATTGTGCAGAGGTCTCCTTGTGCTACCAAAGAGTTGCACAGACAAGGAAGGGCACTGAGAGCAGTAAAAATCACACACAGAAATACACTGAGTTCTAAAAGCAAAAAGTATTTTACTTTGAGGTGGTGTAAAAACAAAAATGCACAGTCAAAAATAAACAGTCCAAGTCATACACAATAGCAACAGTCCAAGGAGTAATCCAAACTACAAAGTCTTCTTACCGGTCCAGAGGTCAATACACAGTTCAGGTTTACAACAGTAGTAAACCAACAGCAGAGCAAAAACAGTAATAGTAGAGATCAGTGAATTCAGAGAGAGAGAGAAGCTACGTTCCTAGCTTCCTCTTATGGCCATGAGAACACTTACACACCCATTGGCCAATTAACAACTTAAAGACATAGCATTATGGTTAATATATTTTCAACCCAACATTGTAGGCTAACACCATATGCCTAACATTCTCCCCTTTGGGTAGAATAATATATAACTCTTACAATCTTATGCACATTCTTTCACAATTAGCATTGTGTTTCACAGCACTTTGTACCTTCGTAAAATGGTCTGCAATATTTACATCAGATGAACAATACTCTAGCTGTATTAATTTATCTTTGACACATTGTCTGACATTTAAATAACGAAGATCAGTATGTTTAGATCTTGTTCTTACTGCAGCATTATTAGCCATCTTTATTGCAGCTTGATTGTCCTCATATACAATAAATGGATCATTTACATTTAAACCCATATCTAACAATAATTGTTTGTACACTAGCAGTTCTGTACATAACACTGATAGACATGAAAATTCAGCCTCCATTGTAGATAAGCTTATGTGTTTTTGTCTAATGGACTTCCATCCAATTAAAGAATCACCCAACATTATAGCCAACCCTGAAGTAGATTTACGAGTGTTTGAATCAGAGGCAAAACTCGCATCTGCATATGCTGTGAGGATTAACTCACGATTTGGCTCTAAATATAACGAGTAGTGAATAGTCTGCTTCAAATACCTTAATACTCATTTAGCTGATTGCCAGTGTCTAACAGTTGGATTATTGTTGTACCTAGCTAATTGATTTACACAGTAAGAAATATCAGGTCTAGACCAATTACTCAGATACATAAGACTTCCTATCAAAGATTGGTACATAGTCTTATCAAATACAGGACTCTCAACATTAGTGTCCTTAAAATCCATAGCCATCGGAGTTTTTGCTGGTTTACACATTTCCATATTGTATCTCTTTAATAACAGATATTTTACTGGCTTGCGACATCTTAAAACCCCTATTTGTTTTCACAATATCTAACCCCAAATAGTGGCTTATTTTCCCAAGATTTCTAATTGTGAATTTATTTTGCAATCTTGAAATGATAGTTTGTGCTTCTAACTCAGTTTTTGTTATTATTGCAATATCATCTGTGAATAATAAAAGAAAAGATAATGCTCCGTTGTGTTCCCTTCTAAACAAACAAGGATCAGCATTACTGGCTACAAAACCTATTGCACTTAACTCATTTACTATACATTTGTTCCACTCATAGCCTGATTGTTTCAATCCATAGAGGCTTTTCTTTAACTCCCAACAATCATGGTCTCTATCACTGGTCAATCCTGGTGGTATTCTTAAATAAATAGTATGTTGCAATGGAGCATGTAGATATGCAGTTTCAACATCTACATGGGTAACCATATATTGGTTTTTAGCCGCCCATACTAAAGCTGCTCTTAAAGTAGTTGCCCTTAGACTGGGTGCAAACACTTCGTCATAATCCTCAGTAGTTTGGGCAAAACCTTGTGCAACCAAACGTGCCTTATGGGTTATAGTTCCATCTACACCCTTCTTTATTTTATATATCCATTTACAACCTATAGCTTGCTCACCAGGTGGCAGTTTTGCTTTCACATAAACCTTAAGATTCTGCAAAGACTTCAACTCCCTGTTCATTGCAGCTTTCCATGATGCCTGTTCCTTTTCAGGATACATCCTGATCTCATCATAGTTAGAAGGTACTGAACTAACTTGACATATTACACTGGCTTCATAGCGATCAGGTGGATGTCTGATGCGCGTTGAACGCCAAGGAATTACAGGGTTTTGAGTTTCTGACTCCTTTCCTTCCTCTGATTCATCTATTATCTCCCCTATCTCCTCTTCATCTTTTATATTTACAGGAGATGCATTATCATTACTAGTTACGTTATCAGAGGAGTCCTCAAACACTAGAGGATCAGTATTAACAGTTACTTGCTCTAACCTATCCCAACCAACGTGCTCAAGGAATTTTGCACTAGCACTGTTATATACATTAGTTGTGCCTCGTTCCCAGAAACGATAGGATCTGTGATTAGCTTCGTAACCTACGAAGTATAATTGCCTAGCCCTATGTTGGCCTTTACTCCTGAGTTGTGCAGGAATGTGGACCCAAGCTGGGGTGCCAAACGTGTGCAGGTAATCAAGGTTTGGTCTTCTACCATGCCATATAGTATATGGTATTTTACCAGTAGAAGTATTAACAACTATATTCAGAACATGGTTTGCACATTTTGCTGCCTCCCCCCACAGTCTATCTGTTAAGCCTGAATCTCTTAACATGGTTCTAATCATGGCTTGTAACGTTTGCCCACGTCTCTCAACAAAAGCATTATGTTGAGGTCTATAAGGGGCTGAACGTTTATGCTCAATGCCAGCTGATTGTAGCATATCAACAAAGCGCTTATTTGTAAATTCAGTACCATTATCAGTAATTATGCACTGAACCTTTCTCTTTGTTTTTCTCTCCACGAACTTCAGCCAGTTTGCAAATTGTTGGAAAGTATCTGCCTTTGACTTAAGCAGATAACAAAATCCATAACGAGAGTAGTGGTCCAATATACTTAAAACATAACATGACCCTCCTAAACTTGGTTTCATGGGTCCAATTAAATCAGCAAACACAACTTCCAAAGGTACAGTTGTTTTGAAGCTGTTTAACCTGTTTGCAGGAGTTGCCTTACTCTTTTCCTGATTACAGGCATTGCAATTCAAATACTTACTACATGGCTTCAGTTTAATTCCTTCTACTAACTCAACTGTTTTACGTAGTGAGTTAAAGTTTACATGCCCTAACCGCCTATGCAATAAATGTATACATCCATCATGTGGCTTCTTGTTCTCACATATTGAGTTAGCTTTAACTGTACTAACCTGGTTACTTGTGAGAATGAATAAACCATTTTTCAAATTTGCAGTTACACAGGTTCCATTCCTCTCAATAGTGCATTGCTCCCCTCTGAATGTTACCACAAACCCAACCTTAACCAATTCCCTTACAGATAACAGGTTGAATCTTAGTTTAGGTATATATAACATAGGTAACTGTTCATCAATGCATGGACAATAGGAATTACCTTCACCAGAGGCCTTCATCCTCCAACCGTTGGCCAGTGAAACATATTGGTTGCTGTTTTTCATATTAATAAACCTCTCTTTCACTTTAGTAATGCATTGTGAAGCCCCACTATCAACAACCCACAATTCATTATTTCTGGATGTTGATTCACCAGAAATAGCCAAACCAATGCCCTTCTTAGCCTTCCCACTGCTATTCACATTCTGTTTTTTACCCTTTCTACAGAATTTGGCTATATGCCCTCTAGCCCCACAAGAATAACATTTCTTGACGTTGTAAGCAGTGGTGAATTGCTGCTTCTCTCGTGGCTGTGTCTCTCTCAGCTGGTCTCTGTCACGCCTCCTCCTGGACTCTTCCAGCAGTCTCCCAGTAATGTTAGTCAAAGTCAGTTCCTCTCTGGTCAGGACTTCCAAAGAAGAAACATACCCATCATAACTCTCATCCAAAGATGACAGAATAATGTAGACCTGATGCAACTCTGAAAAAATCAGCTCCTTTTCATGAAGCTCTTGAAAAGTTGCCTTCATGTAATTTAAATGGGTCAGCATATCTCCATTCTTCTGCAGACGAGCCCTAAACAGCTTACGTGTAAGGTGTATATGTGCACCCACACTGTCACGAACATAAAGCCTTCGCAAAACGCCCCAACACCTAGCAGCAGACTCCTCACCACGAATATGGACAAGCTGCTGGTCATTCAGTGTTAGTCCAATAATGCAAAGAGCTTTCTCGTTGCTTCGTTTAAAGTTGTCTAACTTCTTTACATCCTCTTCGTCATCTGGATCCCAAGCAGTAGTATCTGGTGGGTTATTTACAACAGCCCATAGTCCTTCCTTGCGCAAAAGCAAGCAGCATTTTGTGGACCAGGAAACATAGTTTGTCCCATCCAACCGGGTTATCCAGGAGATGCCTGACAACAGTTCTTGTCCCATGTTACACCAAAATAGCTAACACAAACTCAGCTAGGAATACTGTGTGTACTAACTCTCAGTACAGGCCTGGGCCCATAACCAGTGTTAATGAATTTATTGTGCAGAGGTCTCCTTGTGCTACCAAAGAGTTGCACAGACAAGGAAGGGCACTGAGAGCAGTAAAAATCACACACAGAAATACACTGAGTTCTAAAAGCAAAAAGTATTTTACTTTGAGGTGGTGTAAAAACAAAAATGCACAGTCAAAAATAAACAGTCCAAGTCATACACAATAGCAACAGTCCAAGGAGTAATCCAAACTACAAAGTCTTCTTACCGGTCCAGAGGTCAATACACAGTTCAGGTTTACAACAGTAGTAAACCAACAGCAGAGCAAAAACAGTAATAGTAGAGATCAGTGAATTCAGAGAGAGAGAGAAGCTACGTTCCTAGCTTCCTCTTATGGCCATGAGAACACTTACACACCCATTGGCCAATTAACAACTTAAAGACATAGCATTATGGTTAATATATTTTCAACCCAACATTGTAGGCTAACACCATATGCCTAACACCCTCCAGCTTTGATATTTTCATCCAATTTTAAGCCTGCCCATCATTGCTTTGGTGACATTAACCAGTTATTAATTGTTCTGGCCCTATGAAAAATGATTCAGATAATATATATGAATCTTAAGGAATATGCATATATATTGCCAAGATTCACTTTCCAAAAATAGAAAAGGCAGCATAGATCAGCATGACTGTCTACTATATTTTAGAAAAACTAATCTCAATCTCTCTCTCTCTCTCTCTCTTTCTCTCTCTCTCTCTCTCTCTATATATATATACACATATACATATATATATGTGTGTGTGTGTGTGTGTATGTATATTAGAAAGTAGGATATTTTTCATGATAGTACAAAATCTGTATTATACTGATACAATATTTAAAGCCATTTTATTCTGCTTACTGCTTATGTTCATTTATGAATTTTAAGATTAAATATCTGAAATACTGATGCATTGCTTAAACCCACCATATATATAGGCACAGCATGTTGTCTATCTGTTTTCATCGAAGTATTCCAAGTTCACTGAACTGATCTGTACTAACACAGCATATTTCAAAAACTCATGGAGTACTGACATAGTTGAGAGGGTTCAATTTCACATAGCCTGGTCACTGATTTTGACATTCATATTCTAAGATTTCCTTGAAGTACCAAGGTGCTCTAGGATAAGGCTTGCATTTTTTTTATGACATCAGAGAAGGTAAGCCAATTGAAACCAGAAAGTTAATGGCAAATACAGATTATCAGATTATTGTTAAATTTGGAATAAAACACTCATGTTTAGCTTTTAGTTTTGGTGTTACCTCTGTCCAAAGAACATTGTGAAAAATTAACATTTGGAAAACAGCAGGCCCAGATAATATCCCTGGGTGTGTTCTTAGGGAATATGCAGAAGAGTAGGCTTGTGTTCTTACAGATATTTTCAATCTTTCACTGCAGCAGGCAGTGGTCCCATTGTGTTTTAAGATGGCCATTGTTTTCCCAGTGCCAAGAAAGTCTACAATTATGAGTCTTAATGATTATCGTCCAGTTGCACTTAGATCCATCATTATGAAATGTTTTGAGAGGCTGATAAAGGGCATTATTGTATCCAGCTTCCCTCCAGCATTTGACTCACTTCAGTTTGCTTACCGCTCTACAGAGGATGCCATTCTGTTCTCCATCTCAGTTTGGTGCACTTAGAGGAAAGAAATTCTAATGTGCAAATGCTGTTTGTTGACTTCAGTTCAGCATTTAATACAATCATTCCTTGGCATCTAGTAGACTAACTAGACCTTTTAGGCTTTAACACTCCTTTGTGCAACTGGATTCTTGATTTTCTTATTGATAGGCCCCAGCATGTTTGAGTTGGGACTAATATTTCTAACACCATTTTCTTGAGCACAAGTTCTCAGGGCTATGTCCTAAGTCCACTGTTGTTCACCCTGTTGGCCCATGACTGTTGTGCTAGGTTTGCCATCAACCTATATTGTGAATATGCAGATAATACAATAGTAGTGGGCCTTATTCAAGATGACAATGAGGATGCTTAGCACAAGGAAGTAAAGGGTTTGGTGAACTGGTGAAACAAAAACAGTGAGATACTGGTGAAGCACAGCAGTTTCTGCATTTTCTGTGTCACATGAGAAAAATATATCTTTCTTCCCCTGTCCTTACCACTTTCTACAGAGCATCGTGTGTGGTTTGGAAGCATTCACTTCCTTCTATCCAGGAGAGAGAGAGAGAGAGAGAGAGAGGGAGGGAGGGAGGGAGGGAGGGAGAGAGAGAGAGAGAGAGAGAGAGAGAGAGAGAGAGAGAGAGAACTGTATAAGTGAGAATCAGTGACATGCCCATCATACTGATAAATCCTTAACTTCATGCCCAAGTAAGATAAAAATTGAGATACTTTTACATGCACTAACCATTTTGGAATAGGCTTTAAGTAAAAGGCTATCAATAAACTTTCAGTGGACAAAAGTTGAGATGTCCATTAAGAGAAATAGAATTAAATATTGTACTGATTAGAGCTGTAACTGAAAATTAGCTGTCTTTCTTACCATTGCATTTAACTTTTTGGGTGCAAAATTATATTCTGCCATGTGAAAATTTGGAAGAGTCTGTTTTTGAGTTAATGTAAGTATTTAAAATCTGCAGAATGCAATAGCTTTGTACTATGTATAATTGTACTAAAACATCTAGTGATATACAGTATGGGTACTAAAATGTAACAGTTTGGTCTAATGGTTAAAGCACCAGGCTAGAAACCTGGAGATTGTGAGTTCTAGTCCTGCCTTGGGCATGAAAACTGGTTAAATGACTTTGGACTAATCAGTCTTTTAGCCCAATTCACCTCACAGGATTGTTGTTGTGGGGAACATGGGAAGAAGAAGAAATATTAAACATATTCACTGTCTTGATTATTTATAAAAATTCTAAAGATGGAATAAAATAAAATATATATGGTGGAGTGTCACGTACAGGGAAGGGAACTGAATCCATTTTCTTTCTGACTGAGTTTTTCCTCATCTGAATTTGACAAGGATATTTTCAAAAGTTAAATTAGGAGTACTTAGGCATTCTTTTGTCTGATAATTCTCCCTTAAAAATGCCTACCATCTCTATAAATTATTATTTATTATACATATTTCAGTGCTTGTTACTCCTAACGTTTTTGTGTCTGTCTGATATCTTCATAAGAACAAACATTGCTCCAATGATTGGAGTGATAATATATTAACCACTGTTATTTGTTTCTAGTTTATTTTCAGTACACAGAATATTTCAAGGTTCTTGTGTTCAACATGGTAAAACCATATTTTTCTAGTATATGGATGGAGAGAAAGTATATTGCCTATGATGGCTTAGCCAATGATTATAAATATTAGTGTCCAATAAAAAGGTTATTTTTCAGTGAAATAACTGATCTATGATTTGCTAATGTTTTTCATACACATGAAACCCCTTTATTCCATATGATATCTATTAATCAGTAAAATGCCTTGTGGGTACTAAAGTACTCCCTAATGTGCACATTGATTGAATGTCTGACAAGAAACAGCTTTGGGATAAGGCATTTTACAACAAAGAAGGCATTTGGGTGAATATAAAATTCATATTTTTTGCACAAAATGTTTTCTTCACTCTAAATTATCCTTCCTTCAATATTCACAGAGTTCCAAATAAGGTAGGAGGTTTTGGGTTTTGACATTTTCAAAACAATATATGAAATTGAGAAAATATGTATCATACAGAATGCAATAAAATCCAATGTATCTCGGTAGGACATGAATAAAACAGATTTTGATTGTATTATTACTATCTTGTATCTTGGAAAAGAAAATAGATCGACATTTGAAATTTTACTAACATTATTATCTGTAACAAAAGACTATTCCCCCCCCCGGAACATTTTTTACAAGCTGTTTTATTATTTATCAATATCTAATTGACCCAGATTAGTAGTGGGAAGCATGAAAGAATAGCTGTAGCTGGAAAATATTTTAGAAGATTCATATTAATATTTAACTTTATGATATTGTATACCGCCCAGAACCCCTCTTTGAGGGAGATGGGCAGTTAAGAAATATGAAGTATAAATAAATAAAATCATAGTTTTTCTATCGAGACAGTATGCTGCATGAGTTTTTTATCTATCTTTCCTTCATTTAGATGTGTGTGTATCATAAATGGAGATATCTGTGTTTATTGATGAAGAGCAGGTTATAGCAGCAGATGATATTCATATAACTTCAAAAATGCCACATGATAAATGCAAATTTATGGAACTCAAATGCCAAACCTAGGTTATTATAGCTATTTTCTTAGTGGAAATGTCACTATTCTAATTTTTTCTACAGTGGAATATTGTTTTTAGAAAGTGTAATACTGACACAATGTACTTTATTTGCTTTTGAATTTATTACACTTCTTTTAAGACTCTAGAGTTGCTATTACACTACTGAAAACTATTCTGCTGAGTTATGTTCCAATACTTGTGTCTCCAAACAGAAAATCTTATTGTCTGCCATCTGTTGAGCCAATATGAAGAACTTCAGTGGTTTAGCAATTTTTATGTAATTTTAAATTTTGCATACCATAAACTAGGCCATTATTTTTCTGTACCATCCTAGGAGAATGAGTACTTCAGTAATCAATCATATATGTAACAGAATGGCTTGAGTAGATGGCAGCTGTTATAATGAAAATGGACTGTGCTTATGTCATGTTCTATATAATTTATTATTATTAGAAATTACCTGGAAGCAGCTAAATACATCCCTAGGGCTGGTATGGTTATTTGAGGAACAGGTCTGAGTAAGGAAAGCTTTTTAGAAGTAACTGCAGTGGAGATACTGGAATTCTAGTTCTTATCAAGTATGTGTGAATATACGTATATAATGAGGGTATAAATAATGTGTGTGTATGTGTAGGAATTTTATACACATGGAAAGAAATCAATCAAATTTTTATTTTCTATGAAATATACTGAAGTATTTAGTAAATTATTTATACAATATTTGAACAAATAATAGTACTATATTATAGTAATATAATGTGGGATCTGAAAATAGTTATTTTAAAAAGAAAAAACCTTTAGAGTGAGTAAAATTTTGACTCATGAACAAAGTGTTTTTACTGATTTAGAATACTGGTTAAATGAAGTAATTTTAAGTTAGGAACAAGTTTTTTTCTTTACTTTTCCAGGTTGGACTTGTACATAGTAAACAATTTATTAACAATTTATTAACAATTTTGTTAAGAATCATGCACTATTTTGATCTATAAATATAAACCCATAATTTCTAAAATTGGTTCTATCAGGTAGCAGGATTTGGAGGATTTTTAATCTGTGTTTTTTCTTTTGTGTTTATTGGCTGGGGTTACATTTCAATTTTTACTTATGACAGGGACAAATGAGTGGGGTAACATTGGCTGTCTCAGGATTTTAATTTTTTTTTGTTTAAATAGGGCTGTTATGGAAATGATTTTAATTACTACGATTAGGCTTAATACTTGCTTCTGTATTTGCCATGCCACATCACTGCTTTTTGATAAATTTTGGTCAGATATGGCTGAAGAAGTTGTAAAAATTTTTGATATGTAGACTACACATACAAAGTTGGAATTTTCTAATGCAAAGTGTTATCTTGGGCTGTGATATTGTAAAATATCACAAACATGGAGATAGGCACTAACTTAGATGGCTTTAACAGGGAAAAGGATAAATTCAGGAAAGATAGATGCAGAGCAATTTGTTTTGAAAGCTCAAGAGTTAATTCTGGGGTGAAGGCAGTCTGCCTCCAAATACCAGTTGGATGTGGACAGCAGCAACAACTGGATGTTTGTTAAGATTGCATCTCTATTTGGTAGAAACCAAGACCTTGTGATGCAAAATGCCAATTGTTTAAACTGCGTGAAGAAGAAAATAGCTTAAAAGAATTAGTAGAATGCAAATATAAAAGCGCATTTGCCATACCAAGGAGTTCTAAGCTTATAGTGGAGCCAACTGATCAATACAAGAATACGTTCAGCAGCTGCTTTTGAAATGTCAAAATAATATATTGTGCATTTTGCCTCGTTTCACTTACAATTCTAGCTCCCAATCACAGATGTATATATACTGTACATCTTGGCATAAAATTATGCATCTGATGAAATGTATATAGGTATGTGGACACTGGATTTTAAGAATTTCAGTTCCAACGGTTTTGGAACCAAGGAGCCAAATTGAGCAAGGTTGGCTTATATTATAAAATCTTAAGGTGTTTTTTTTTTCTTCAAAAAGGGGCTCTACGATTTTGTTTTCTTTTAACAAGATAATGATCTCTGTATAAACATAAACTGGGTTTTAGATTTTACTCTTGGGGCTTGAATTTAATTTAATTTGTTTTAATTGATTTGAATTTTTTGTATTTCATGGTTTTAACTGCCCTGTAAACCGCCCTGAGTCCTACGGGGAATAGGGCGGTATACAAATTCAATCAAATAAATAAACGGTAGAGGCATTCAGATGATTCAAATCCGAAAACTTTCATTATTTTAAAACTTCTCCCCAGTTTAACAGCGCTGGGAAACAGGCCGCCCTTCCCGGTGCACGATTGCTTCGAGCAGGGCAACGGCCAGGAGCTCTGCCCCAGCGCCTTCTCTAGACCAGCGTTTCCCAACCTTAGGAACTTGAAGATGCGTGGACTTCAACTCCCAGAATTCCCCAGCCAGCTATGCTGGCTGGGGAATTCTGGGAGTTGAAGTCCACGCATCTTCAAGTTCCTAAGGTTGGGAAACGCTGCTCTAGACTGGGGTTGCGCTAACGGCGGCCGGAGTGGGGGGGGAGTGTTGATGCGGGGCCCCCACGAGCTTTTTCCAGGCACGCAGCCTCTGTTGTCTTGGAGACAAGAATAACGGAACTCCAGACTACAGTACGCAGCGCGGGCAGCCGAAGGAAAGGCATGGCAAGGCCGAGCCCTCAAATGCAAACGCCAAAACGAATCGTGGCCGGTGAGTGTCATCGCGGCGAGAGGCCGGATACCCGCTTCCCTTGAGGCAGCGGCAGGCCAAGGATTAAAGCGCAGCCCGGGGCCTGCCAGAACTACAGCGCGCTGCCCACGTGAGTGTGGTGGCGGGGAACGAGCCGAAGCCCGCACGCGTTCCCAACCCAAGGAGCCCGGCGGGGTGAGACGCGTATGGGGGCCCTGCGCTCATAAGAGCTCCGCCCTACTTCCTGTTTTGTTTATCGGCGAGATCGAGGACACGCGAAACTATCTGACCGATTCTTCCCGGGAGGCGGAATCGAGGTCCTTCTGGTTCCATGACTCGATAGGTCGAGATCTTGTCATCGTGGGCGTCAATAGGATATGATAAAAATAAAAAAAAAAGGCAGCCGCGACTGGGTCTTTTGAAACTTACCGAAGTTGTTCTGTACGCCTAGGGCTTTCGGTCGTGCATCGCGGGTGTCGTGCAGGAATGAAGGAATTCGATTTTGTGAGCAAAATCAACAGTTGCAAGAGCAAATGTTCTCTGTACATTTATTTTACAAAATTGGAGGTTTTCGTACTTCGTAATAGCTTACTGTAAATTTGCACGAATACCATTGAAGTGATTTCTACTAGTGAGAATTATTGTTATATATGTATAATGTATATGTAGAGCAGCTATGCTGGCTGGGGAATTCTGGGAGTTGAAGTCCACGCATCTTCAAGTTCCTAAGGTTGGGAAACGCTGATGTAGAGGATAAGAATCACCCTTCAAAATCAAATTGAATTGGACTTGAAACACTGTCAGATGTACTATATTAGACATCTGTCTGGTTAATTTTTACAGTATCCTAACTCTTAACTTGTCCATTGCAGGTTTTGATTTTTCTTTGAATAATTGATTATATTATATCTTCCAAACAAATCTTCACATGCATGAAAATATGCTCATAATAATTTTGTCATCTGCAGATTATTTTTTATTTTTTTTGAATTTTAACATTTTTATAAACCTTCAGATTTAAAAAAGCATATGGATGTAGAAAGGACATTATAATTTGTAACACTTTTTAGGATATTCTAGTTTCCATAGTAACTGCACATTGAAACTTAGTTTAATTGTCCATATGTTTGGAAAAAAACATTGCTACATTCCTAATTATTGGCAGAGAATATAAAATAAAACGACATACTGAAATAAGGACAATATACTTAAGCAAAATTATTTTATATACTTTTTGTTTTGTTACTTAAAAATAGGATAAAATAGTTAAAATATAAGGATAAACAGACAATTTAAAGTAAAACATTTGGTAATTAACAAAAGATGAAAATGAATTTTAAAAATGCTCTGTTTTATCATGTTTTGTTAGGTATGTTTTATTTTTATTTATTGTCTTTTGTCAAATATAAGCACAATCCCATTTTCTTACAAATGCTGAAATATTTTACCTGCTATACTTAAATAAGAAATATAAAAGAGATGCTTATTTTCTGATTGGTCCTTTGTTGCATGGCCAAAAAGCACCAAAATCCAAAGCACAAACTTTTGAACTCTTCAAATCAGCATGTATGTCTATAGAAAGGAATAGTGTGCTTATATATGTGGTTAGGCCAACTACCGGTAACATGGATGGATGTTTATTCAGTATATTTAAACAGTGGGCTAATAGATTTCTGTTTGCTCTACAAGTTTTGGAAGACATTTAGATTTATTAAAGTGTCAATCAGCTCTTCTGTAAACAAGAAGAGCTGTTATAGAACAAAGCTTAATTTAGTAATTCAAGCCAGATTTTCTTTATTTGTTTATTAAATTTCTATATTACTGATACAATCTGACTGGCTTCCAATATGATAAAAAGTACTACAAAACAACTAAAATTAGAAACCAAGATAATGGGTGGCCTGGGGTGGAGATCTCCTCTACCCAGCCACCCCCAATGTTGTTGTTAGCTGCGAAGTCGTGTCCGACCCATCCTGAACCCATGGACGTTCCTCCAGGCCTTTCTGTCCTCTACCATCTTCTGGAGTCCATTTAAGCTCATACCCACTACTTCAGTGACTCCATCCAACCACCTCATTCTCTGTCGTCCCCTTCTTCTATTGCCCTCAATCTTTTCCAGCATTAGGCTCTTCTCCAGTGAGTCCTTCCTTCTCATAAGGTGGCCAAAGTATTTGAGTTTCAACTTCAGGATCTGGCCTTCTAAAGAGCAGTCAGGGTTGATCTCCTCTAGGACTGACTGGCTTGATTGCCTTGCAGTCCAAGGGACTCGCAGAAGGCTTCTCCAGCACCATACTTCAAAGTCCTCAATTCTTTGGCGCTCAGCCTTTCTTATGGTCCAACTTCCACTGCCATACATTGCAACTGGGAAGACCATAGCCTTGACTATACGCACTTTTGTTTTTTTTTATTAAAAAGTTTTAACATACATTTTATCTTTAACAGTCCCCCCTCCCCCTCCCATACCCATCCCTCCCTACCCCTCCCCCCCTCCCCCCCCCCCGACTTCCCAGAGCTAAGTACAGGGTATAAAAAAGAAAAAAAACACTCATAAACATCCAAATGCTAACAACCATAAACTCTAAAATCTATCACTCTCTAGCTCATATAGGATAACTACAAACACTATTACTACTAAATATAAAAAAAGAAAAAAGAAAAGAAAGGAAGACTTATTCAAATGCTACATGAAACTTTTTAGTCCCATCCATATTTGTTCTGGATATACTCAATCCATTTTCTCCACTCCATAATGTAACGTTCTTGCGAGTGATCTTTCAAATAAGCCGAAATCTTTGCCATCTCTGCCAGGTCTGAAACCTTTAAAGTCCATTCTTCTATAGTCGGCAGTTCCTCCTTCTTCCAATATTGACCTATTAAGAGTCTTGCTGCCGTAGTTAAATTCAACATCAACTTAGTGTCCACAACCGCAGCATCTGTAATTATACCTAACAAAAAAAATTGCGGGCAAAACTTTATCCTTTGCTTGAAGATCTTCTGCATGTTCCACCAAATTTTTATACAAAAGGCCTTAACCTTTTTACAAGTCCACCATATGTGAAAATATGTTGCATCTTCATCGCCACACCTCCAGCACTTGGGCTGATAATTCGGATACATACTTGCAAGCTTTTTAGGATCTAGATGCCATCTATAAAACATTTTATAAAAGTTCTCTCTTAAGTTTTGAGCTTGTGTAAATTTTACGTTCCTCACCCAGATCTTTTCCCACGTGTCCATTGTAATAACTTCTTGAATGTTTTGGGCCCATTTTATCATGCAATCTTTAACAAGTTCTGTTTCTGAGTCAATTTCTATCAATGCAAGATATATCCGTTTGATATGTGCTGGACCCTGCTTTCTAATTTGCTTTATCAGATTTTCATCAGTCATTGTAAAACCAGTTTTCTGATCTTCTTTCCACCTGGCCCGTAGCTGAATATATTGGAACCAAGTTTGAACAATCTTCTCATCTCGCAAGAAACTATACGGTTTCAGACACCAAACATTTCTTTCCAAACTTAGAATCTCCTTATACGTAGTCACATCATGTTTGAAACCAACATTTATATTTTCTATTGCGTGTTTTGGGATTGCCCACAATGGTATCTTACAACCTAACTTATGTCTGTACTTCTTCCAAACTCTCAACAATGCTTGTCTTAAAATATGCGCTTTAAACACATTATCTACCTTTTTATCATACAACAAATATGCATGCCAGCCAAACAACAAGTCATGGCCCTCAAGATTTAATAATCTCTCTTGTGTCAAATTAATCCAATCACTTATTCCTGCTAACGCAGCAGCTTCATAATATAATTTAAGATTGGGCATTTTAAAACCACCTCTTTCACGAGTATCCTGCATAATCTTAAGTTTAACTCGTGGCTTTTTCCCTGCCCAAACAAATTTATTGATACCTCGCTGCCATTCCTCCAGATTAGAATCTTTCTTAAGAACCGGTATCATTTGAAATAAGAATAAAAATTTAGGCAGGACATTCATTTTCACTGCTGCGATTCGCCCCAACAAAGACAATTGCAATTTTTCCCAGCTCTCCATTTCTTTTTGGATTTTTCCCCACAATCTTTCATAGTTATTTTTATATAACTTTGTATTAGAGGGTGACAAAAACACCCCCAAATATTTGACCCTTTTAACAATCTCAAATCCAGTTAGTCCTTCTAAAAGGGCCTTTTGCGATACTGTCATATTTTTGGCCAGAATTTTAGTTTTTTGTACATTAACTTTAAATCCAGAAACCTTCCCATATTGCATTATTATCTCCATCAGGTCCACAACAGAGTTCTCTGGCTGGGTCACTGTAACAACCAGATCATCTGCGAACGCTCTCAATCTATAATCCTGATCTCTAATTTGTATCCCCTTAATTCTTTCCGAACTCCGTATTTTTACCAATAATATCTCCAATGTTAACACAAATAACAAAGGCGATAACGGACACCCTTGCCTTGTGCCCTTCTCAATGTTACAAGCTTCAGTCAAACTATTGTTAACTATTATTCGGGCAGTTTGTTTTTGATATAATGCCCTAATTGGTTGCAAAAATTTATCCCCAAAATTCATTTTATATGAGAGGGGTGTTGATATATATGAATAACAAACACAGACATACTTTGGAAGCCAGAAGGAAAGAATTGGAGAACGAAATTAGGGAAAAAGAAAAGGCCTTGATCTTGAACCCATTGGATGTGAAGGCTAAGGAGGTTATTAAGCTATTAAGAGGACAATTTGACAAATTAATGGCTGACCAAGTGGCAACCAATTTGCGGTTTGCTAGGCATAATACTTTTTGCAATGCTAATAAGCCAGGTAGATGGCTAGCTTATAGACTTAGGAAAAAGCAAAGGGTTTCTAATATAGACAAAATTGAACATAAGGGAAAGGTGGTGTTTCAACAGGATCTCATTAAGGAAGCCTTTCTGGACTTGTATTCTAAGTTATATGCTAAGGAGAAGATTAATGAAAAGGATATTGATGTATATTTGGAGAATGCTAGCATCCCGGTTCTTACGCAGGCACAAAAAGAGGAGATTAACCAATTAATAACAGAAGAAGAAATTCTTACAGCAATTAAGGAATTGAAGTTGGATAAAGCACCAGGTACGGATGGTTTGACTGCGGTTTATTACAGAAATTTACAAATGGAGTTGATAAAGCCATTAAAGGAACTGTTTCAGATAATTCAGAGAGGGGGAAAGGTGCCTCCGTCTTGGAGAACTGCTTTTATTTCTTTGATTCCGAAGGAAGATCAAGATGTTACTCAAGTAAAAAATTATAGACCGATATCACTTTTAAATACAGATTATAAGATATTTGCTAAGGTGTTGGCTAATAGACTGATGAGGGTTCTGCAACAGGTGATTCATGGGGATCAAACTGGGTTTATCAGTGGTAGGCAAATGAAAAATAATGTGAGGCATATAGTTGATGTGTTAGAGTTTTTGGAAAGGAATAACCAGATCCCTGCGGCGCTAATTTTTTTAGATGCGGAAAAAGCTTTTGATCAATTGAATTGGCAATTTTTGATGAAAGTTTTAGATATACGCACTTTTGTTGACAGGGTGATGTCTCTGCTTTTTAGTGTGCTGTCTAGATTTGCCATGGCTTTCCTCCCAAGGAGCAAGCGTCTTTTAATTTCTTGGCTACAGTACCCATCTGCAGTGATCTTGGAGCCCTGGAAAATAAAATCTGTCACTACCTCCATTTCTTCCCTGTCTGTTTGCCAGGAATTGAGAGGGCTGGATGCCATGATCTTGGTTTTCTTAATGTTAAGTTTCAAAACAACCTTTGCACTCTCCTTCTTCACCCGCAACAAGAGGCTCTTTAGTTCTTCTTCACTTTCTGCCATTAGAGTGGTATCATCTGCATATCTTAGGTTGTTGATATTTCTTCCGGCAATCTTAATTCCAACTTTTGATTCATCTAGCGCTGCCTTTCTCATGATGTGCTCTGCATATAAGTTAAATAGGCAGGGCGACAGTATACAGCCTTGCTGGACTCCTTTCCCCATTTTGAACCACTCAGTGGTTCCGTGTCCAGTTCTCACTGTTGCTTCTTGACCCGCATATAGGTTTCTCAAGAGACAAGATGGTCTGGTACTCCCATCTCTTTAAGAACTTGCCACAGTTTGTTGTGATCCACACAATCAAAGGCTTTAGCATGGTCAATGAAGCAGAAGTAGATGTTTTTCTGGAACTCCCTAGCTTTTTCCATGATCCAGCATATGTTGGCAATTTGATCTCTAGTTCCTCTGCCTCTTCGAAATCCTGCCTGTACTTCTGGTAGTTCTCGATCCACATACTAGTGCCGATGTAGATCGCAGGGGGGAGGAGCGGGGGTCGGTTACCGCCGGGGCTCCAGGGCTGGTCGTGGGGCTACCTATTCCCACCACATCAGGGAATGGCAGCAGATGTAGGAGCAGAGGGCCGTATCGATCTCAGGGAAGGCCTCTCCGCTGCTTACAAGCGGTGGGGCACTCCGACCCTCTGGCTCTGCCCCAAGGTCCCGGGAGTGAGGGTGTGCAGCCTCCCGAGCTCCGGCTGGTGTATTTGAACGCCAGGTCTGTCTCTAATAAGGCTCCTCTTGTCCGCGACTTGGTCGAGGGTGAGCAGGCGGACCTGGCTTGCATCACGGAGACTTGGTTGGGCCCAGAGGGCGGGATTCCTCTGGTCGACCTTTGCCCACCAGGTTTCCGGGTGCTGCACCGGCCTCGGGCTCAGGGTAGGGGTGGGGGTGTGGCTGTTGTTATGAGGGAGACCTTGTGTCCGCGGGAGGCCACCGTTCCCCAGATAGTCGGGTGTGAGTCTTTCTTTCTGAGATGCGGTCCTGGTGCGCAGTTGGGCTTGCTGCTGGTGTACCTTTCGCCTAGTCACGCAGCAGCAGCCCTGCCTGAGCTGCTCGATGTCCTCTCTGGGTTGGTGATTGAGTTCCCGAAACTTATAGTTTTGGGGGACTTCAATCTACCATCGCTGGGAGGATCATCTGAGTTGGCTTGGGAGTTCATGGCTTCCATGACGGCCATGGACCTGACGCAAGTAATTTTGGGACCGACTCATGAGGGAGGCCACACCCTTGACTTAGTTTTCTTATCTGGACGGTGGTTAGATGATCTTGGTGGGGGCTCTCCAATTATTTTGCCCCTGTCATGGACCGATCATCATCTCCTGCGGCTGGTCTTCCGTTTTGCCACCCCCCGCCGTGGGTGCATGGAACCAATTAAATGGTACCACCCCAGACGCTTAATGGATCCCCAGAGGTTCCAGGCGGCGCTGGGGTCCCCACCTGCCTCCCTTGCTCACAGCTCGGCAGATGCCTTAGTGGAAGCCTGGGAAAGGACGGCCACTGAGGCTCTTGACCGAGTTGTACCCCTGCGGCCCCTGACCCGGTGCAGATCCCGTCGAGCTCCATGGTTCTCTGCGGAGCTCCGGGAGATGAAGCGTCGGAGACGGGGCCTAGAGAGCGGTTGGAGATCCAGCCGATCCGAATCCGACCGATTGCGACTAAGAGCCCACATTAGGTCTTATCTCGCTGCGATAAGGGAGGCGAGGTCTAACCACTTCGCCACCCTTATCGCGTCCGCAGATAATCGCCCGGCCGCCCTGTTCAGGGTGACTCGCTCCCTCCTAAATCAGGAGGTGAGGGAGGATCCCTTGCAGGGTCGTGCCGAGGAGTTTAACCAGCATCTGTCGGACAAAATCGCTCGGATTCGGACCGGTCTGGACTCTGACTGGGCAGAGTCTGGCGATCAGGACACGGGCGGTCTTGTCGATACCATCTGGGATGAGTTTGATTCTGTGACTCCGGAGGAAGTGGACAGGATCATGGGGAGGCTGAGCACCACCACATGTTTATTAGACCCGTGCCCTTCCTGGCTGGTGTATGCAGCCCGGGAGAGGACACGCAGCTGGTTCCAGGCAGTTATATCGGCTTCTCTGAGTGAGGGTAGCTTCCCCGCCGTCTTGAAAGAGGCGGTGGTGAGGCCTCTCCTCAAGAAGCCTGCCTTGGACCCAGCTGTATTGAACAACTTTCGTCCTGTCTCCAACCTTCGCTTTCTTGCGAAGGTTGTTGAGAGTGTGGTGGCGCATCAGCTCCCTCTGGTCCTGGATGAAGCGGATTATCTAGACCCGTACCAATCGGGTTTCAGGCCCGGGCACAGCACGGAGACGGCATTGGTCGCGCTGGTGAATGATCTCTGGAGGGCTCGGGACGGGATATTCCTCTGTTCTAGTCCTATTAGACCTCTCGGCGGCTTTCGATACCATCGACCATGGTATCTTGCTGCGGCGTCTCAGGGGACTGGGAGTGGGAGGCACAGTTTTACAGTGGTTCTCCTCCTATCTCCAGGGACGTTCGCAGTCGGTGTTGGCAGGAGGGCAGAGGTCGACCGCGAGGTCTCTCGTTTGTGGAGTTCCTCAGGGGTCGGTCCTCTCGCCTCTCCTGTTCAACATCTACATGAAACCGCTGGGTGAGATCATTCGTGGTTTTGGAGTTGGGTATCATCAGTATGCTGATGATACCCAACTTTTCCTTTCGACCCCAAACCACCCCAGTGATGCCCTCGCTGTGATGTCCCGTTGCCTGGAGGCGGTTCGGGTCTGGATGGGGAGGAACAGACTTCAACTCAACCCCGACAAGACTGAGTGGCTTTGCATATCTTCATCCCGGGTTTATTCGGATATTCCACCTTTGGCTATGGGGGGTGAACTATTACCCCCCGTAGATAGGGCTCGCAACTTGGGAGTCCTCCTAGATTCACGGCTCACCTTGGAAGACCATATAGGAGCTGTGACTAGGGGGGCTTTCGCCCAGGTTCGCCTGGTGCGCCAGTTGCGGCCCTATCTTAGCCGGGATGATTTATGCACAGTCACTCATGCGCTCGTGGCCTCTCGTCTGGACTACTGCAACGCTCTCTACATGGGGCTGCCCTTGAGGACCACCCGGAAGCTCCAACTGGTACAGAATGCAGCCGCGAGAGTTGTGTTGGGAGTCTCCCGATACTCCCACGTTACACCTCTGCTCCGTGAGCTGCATTGGTTGCCAGTTGCCTTCCGGGTGAGATTCAAGGTTCTGGTAATGGTGTTCAAAGCCCTCCATGGCATGGGGCCGGAGTACCTTAGGGAACATCTGCTGCCGGCATCAAGCTCCCTGCGCCCTGTGCGTTCCCACAGAGAGGGCCTCCTCAGGGTGCCACCGATCAGAGAATGTCGATTGGTGGCCCCCAGGGGGAGATCCTTCTCTGTGGGCGCTCCGGAGCTGTGGAATCAGCTACCGGTAGAGCTCCGGATGGCGCCCGATCTTCGCTCCTTTCGTCGCGATCTCAAGACCTTTTTGTTTGTACAAGCCGGCCTAGCCTGATGGGGATTGGTGGGGTTTTTTATTTTTTGTATTCTTAATTTGATCTTTGGGGTTTTATAATTGTATATTAATTGTTTTAACTTGGGCAATCATTTAATCTCTTTTTAATGTTTGTATTTTGTATTTTACTTTTGCCCTGTGAACCGCCCTGAGTCCTCAGGGAGAAGGGCGGTATAGAAATATTATTAAATTAAAATTAAATTAAATACTGCTGGAGTCTAGCTTGTAAGATTTTAAGTATACTAGCATGTGAAATGAGTGCAATGGTGCGAGATAGTTTGAACATTCTTTGGCACTGCCTTTCTTTGGAATTGGAATGTAAACTGATCTTTTCCAATCCTGTGGCCACTGTTGTGTTTTCCAAATTTGCTGGCAAATTGAGTGTAGCACTTTTACTGCATCGTCTTTTAAGATTTTGAATACCTCAGCTGGAATACTGTCACCTCCACTAGCTTTGTTGTTGCTCAGTTTTTCTAAGGCCCACCACTTCACATTCTAGGATGTCTGGCTCGAGGTCACTGACCACCTCATCGTGGTTATCATGGACGTAAGCTCATTGTATAGTTCTTCTGTGTAATTTTGCCACCTCCTCTTAATCTCTTCTGCCTCTGTTAGGTCCCTGCCATTTATCGTGCCCATTTTTGCATGAAACGTTCCCTTCATCTCTCCAATTTTCTTGAAGAGATCTCTGGTCCTCCCTATTCTATTGTTTTCTTCTATTTCTTTCCACTGTTCATTTAAGAAGGCATTCTTATCTCTTCTAGCTATTCTCTGGAATTCTGCATTCAGTTGGGCGTATCTTTCTTTTTCTCCCTTGCCTTTCGCTTCCCTCCTGTCCTCAGCTATTTGCAAAGCTTCCTCAGACAGCCATTTTGCTTTCTTGCATTTGTTTTTCTTTGGGGTGGTTTTAGTTGCTACCTCTTGTACAATGTTGCGAACCTCTGTCCATAGTTCTTCAGGCACTCTGTCTATCAGATCTAATTCCTTAGATCTGTTTGTCACCTCTACTGTATATTCAACAGGGATATGATTTAATTCATACCTGAGTGGCCTAGTGTTTTTCCCTACCTTCTTCAGTTTAAGCCTAAATTTTGTAAGAAGAAGCTCATGGTCTGAGCCACAGTCAGCTCCTGGTCTTGTTTTTACTGACTGTATAGAGCTTCTCCATCTTTGGCTGCAGAGCATATAGTCAATGTGATTTCTGTGTTGACCGTCTGGTGATGTCCATGTGTAGAGCCGTCTCTTGGGTTGTTGGAAAAGAGTGTTTGCTATGACCATCGTATTCTCTTGAAAAAATTCTATAACCTGCCTGTTATTCCAGTTATCTTTTGGCTTCCCACTTTAGCATTTCAGTCCCCCATGATGATAAGAACATCATTTTTTGCTGTTAGTTCTATAAGGTGCTGTAGGGCTTCATAGGACCAGTCAATTTCATCCTCTTCAGCACTGGTGGTTGGGGCATAGACTTGGACTACCTGTGATATTGAATGGTTTGCCTTGGATTCGAACTGAGATCATTCTGTCATTTGGGGGATTGTATCCCAGTATTGCTTTTCCACCTCTTTTATTGACTATGAAGGCTACTCCATTTCTTCTGAAGGATTCTTGCCCGCAGTAGTATACCTGATGGTCATCTGAATTAAATTCACCCATTCCTGTCCATTTTAGTTCGCTGATACCTAAGATGTCGATGTTCAGTCTTATCATCTCTTGTTTGACCATGTCCAGCTTTCCTTGATTCATGGATCTTACATTCCAGGTTCCTATGGAGAAAAAATCTTTACAGCATCGGACTTTCCTTTCACCACCAGACACATCCACAGCTGAGCGTCCTTTCGGCTTTGGCCCAGTTGCTTCATTCTTTCTGGCGCTACTAGTACTCTGCTCTTCCCAGTATTATATTGGACACCTTCCAACCTGAGGGGCTCATCTTCCAGCATCATATCGTTTTGCCTTTCGGTACTGTCCGTAGGATTTTCATGGCAAAGATACTGGAGTGGGTTGCCATTTCCTTCGCCAGTGGATCACGTTTTGTCAGAACTCTCTGCTATGACCTGTCCGTCTTGGGTGGCCCTGCATGGCATAGCTCATAGCTTCATTGAATTACGCAAGCCCCTTTGCCACGACAAGGCAGTAATCCATGAAGGGGTTAAAAACCAAGATAATGGGTGGCCTGGGGTGGAAATCTACCCAGCCACCCCCAACATAGCAGGCTCTTATCAGGACCCCAGGCCAAGCAATCTGGAGCAAGATAGATGCAGTGGAAAAAACAATAACTGAAGGAATATATCAAACCAGCATTACATTGTTTTTAGGACCATACAGCAACAGCATCTGAAAATAATTTGGAAGGATTACTTCATGTATCTCTTAGCCTTCATTGCCAGAATGTACTTTTGAAAAGCCTTAAAAATGGATGTGCTGCATACCAATCATTTTTAATATCCTTCCAACCCAGGAGGAATTCAGACCAATTACTTGGTTGAACTTGGAATTCTTTCCCCAACTGATTATAGTAGGGAAAAGTAGAGGACAGGACAAAATAAAAATGAAGGAATATAAACATGTCTCCATCTGTTCTTCTAAGTGCAACTAGCACTTATTGTAGTATTGTAATATTATTGTAATATTATAGAATACTCTTAACTAGAGCATGATTACTTTGTTAACAATTTTATAAGTTTGCTTCTAGTTAATTCTAGATGTTCCAAAGCTGTTTTCTAAATCAATCATTTTGGGCCTTATATACAGTCATGAAAAAGTTCTCTTTGAATTCTATGGTTTTATGTATCAGGACATAGTAAAAATCATCTGTCCTTTGCAATTCTTAAATATAGGTAAATACAATGCATGACCTATTACACCATGTCATCATTTATTTTATAAAAAGAAAGCCAAAATGGAGATGCCATGTGTGAATAACTAAGTACACCCTTACTGCTTCCATAGATATGAAGAGGCTAAGTAACAGCCAAGTGCTGCTAATCAAGTGCCCTTGATCAGTTGATCATCAGTAAGTGTGACTACTTCTATAGAAGTCAAAGTTTTAGGAGTTTGCTGGTCTTCCAACATTGAGATGTGTGTTAACGCAATGCCAAAGAGGAAAGATAATAGCAGTGATCTTAGAGAAGCAATTGTTGCTGCCCATCAATTTAGGAAGGATTATAAAGCCATTTCCAAAAAAATTTAAAGTCCATCCTTCTACACTGTAGAATCTACAGCGAGGAAGATTATTCACAAGTAGAAAAGATCTTCCCAGGAATGGATGTCCCATAAAATTCACCCCAAGGACAGACCATGCAATGCTCAGAGAAATTGCAAAAAATCCAAGAGTTACATCTCAGACTCTACAGGCGTCAGCACAATTAATGTTAGTTTTTATGATAGTACAATTGGAAAAAGACTGAACAAGTATGGTTTATTTGGAAAGATTGCCAGGATAAAGCCTCTTCTCTCTAAAAAGAATATGGCAGCACGGCTTAGGGTTTGCAAAGTTGCATCTGAATAAATGACAAGATCTCTGGAACATTGTCCTTTCGATGGATAAGACCAAAGTGGAGATGTTTGGCCCTATTACAATGTGTCATGTTTGGCAAAAAAAAAAAACTAAGTATATCAGCACAAATATACAAACCACAAAGCACAGTGGTGGCGGGGTGATGATTTGGGCTTGCTTTGCAAGTACAGAACCTGGGCACCTTTCAGGCTTTGAGTCGACCATGAACTCTGTATAACAAAATATATAGTCAAATGTGAGGCCATCCATCTGACAGCTAAAGCTCGGCTGACATTTGGTCATGCAACAGGACAATGATCCCAAGCACACCAGAAAGTCTACAACAGAATGGCTGAAAAAGAAAAAAAATAAAGGTTATTAAAATGGCCCAGTCAAATTCCAGATCTCAACCTGATTGAAATGCTGTGGTGGGATCTCAAGAGAGCTGTGCATAAACAATTGCCCACAAACCTCAATGAAATGAAGCCATGTAAAGAAGAATGGACCAGAATTCCTCCACAATGATGTGAGAGACTGATAAAGTCATACCGAAAGTGATTACTTCCAAGTTATTGCTGCTAAAGGTGGTTCTACAAGCTATTGAATCATAAGGTGTCACTTGCTGATAATCAGTTGATCAAGGGCACTTGATTAGCAGCACTTGGCTGCTACTTAGTCACTTCATATCTATGGAAGCAGTAAGGGTGTATTTAGATTTTCATACATGGCTTCTCCATGTTGGCTTTTTGTAAAATAAATGACATGGTGTAATATGTCATGCGTTGTTCATGTGAGGTTGTATTCACCTACTTTTAAGAACTGTTAAGACCTTTTTTACATGACTATCTTTGGGATTGTTTTTGTAAATTAAAGAAACTTTGAGAACCAGTTTGGTTAAAGCATCAGGTCAAAGCATCAGGCTAAAACCTAAGACTGAATTCTAGTCCTGCCTTAGGCTCAAATTCACTTGAAGTCAGATCTTGGGCTAGTCACTTTCCCTCAGCCCCAGGAAGGAAGAATTTTTGAAAAGCCATTTTTGAAAAACCTTTGCCAGGAAAACTGCAGGGATTTGTCCAGGCAGTCTCCAAGAATAAGATGCAGTTGAATGGAAGGAAAACTAAAAGGCAAAATGTACTTTTCACTTTTTCTAATAGCTGTTAGCAAACAAATTGTTTTGCTTTGAAAGTTCAAAAGTTAAAATAAAGCACTGATAAAACATTTGTCTCTCAATTGATATATTTGCCTTCATTGGGACTCAGTTATAAAACAGATTTTTAAAAATATCATAGATTTTAAAACTACAAATATGTATTTCACTGTGTATTTTCATACTTTAAGCCCATGACTAGGATATGCTTGGATATTGAACTAAGTGGAACAATGTAACCTTTAGTCCAGTTTATGGCGGTGAAATTGATTCAAAACTAAAGCTGTCTTTTTCAGTTAAGAATTGGAGCTCTGAAGATCACTTGATCATACAGCTGAGACCAGCTGGTGGTAAATGGTAGTAGGACCAAAATATACACCCATTTCTCATAAATGCATACCCTTTTAATCCCTGGGTTGAGATAGGGGAACAAAGCTAAAGCATCTTTGTCTTTTATTAATGCTAATAAGAGGGAAGAGTTTAATTTTGTCCCCTACCACATGGAGCATCCTAGTTGTCTGATGCTAATAGTAGCAAAGAAAAATAGTTATTTTCTTAAGTATCATTGGGAAATGGTGAGCATAAAGTCTTCTGTACCCCACCATCAAGATGAAGTCAAGATAACAGAAGACAACAAATTTTGATTCCTGAGGAGGTGTGTGTTGGGAAAGACAAATTTTAATCTCATTTATACCAACAAGAATGATGTTTACCTTGATACAATGAGAATAATATCTGGAACCCTTAAATCCACACTGCTGTTATGGCTCCATTTTTTTTAATAACATGGGCTCTCCTGATCTCAGGTGACAACAACAGATAGTCCAAGAATAATATAAGCATGCCATAGATTTCTAGAGGTCTTCCAATATATAAAATATTAGACTCTACCTCTCAGGCCTAAGTCTAGGAAACCAATTTGGGATAACACATCAGTCCTACAATCTAGATCAGGGGTGTCAAACTCAATTTCATTGAGGGCCGCATCAGCATTGCGGTTGCCCTCAGGGGGCCAGGTGGGTGTGGCCTGGGTGGGCGTGGCCTACTGGGTGGGCGTGGCTAAAGTGCAAATGGCCTACTGGGTGGGCATGGCCAGCTCTACATCGTTCGCATCAAGGGTGCCTATAGAGGCCTGGGCAGGAGTGGGACAAATCTGAGGGTCTCTGGCAGGAGGAGGGTCTCTGGGCCAGGGCCAAGGCAGTGGGGGCCGTTCCCTCACTGTTTCCAGGATGGCTTCACGGGCCACATGAAACTACTTCGCGGGCCGGATCCGGCCCCCGGGCCTTGTGTTTGACATGTCTGATCTAGATGAAGAATGGCAAATAAGATGGGCAATTGTTAATAACCACAACCAGACAGATCACGCAGATCCAACAGAACCATTTACAGAAATGCAGTTGCCCCCCCCCATAAAATATGGAGGTACCAGAATAGAATCAGGACAGGACAGAACTAAGGCAAAGCTCTTTAAGTGGGGAATGGCTGAGAGCCTGCAATGTGACTGTGATGCTCCAGAACAAACTATAACATATATAGGTCAAGAATGTCTCAGAAAATTTCAAGGCCTCTGGGATGATATCATTGCAGCCGCAGAAGAAACAATTAGATGGTTAGCTTTAAGTATTGAATTATAACATCCATCCAATTGCAATTTTATGACTCCATATTATGGTGATTTTATTACAATTTCATCTTAATTTAATATTTTACCTCCTATATTGTATTGTCCATATATATATATATATATATATATATATATATATATATATATATATATATATATATATATATATATATAGATAGATAGATAGATAGATAGATAGATAGATAGATAGATAGATATAGATAGATATAGATATAGATATGTATATGTATATGTATATGTATATGTATATGTATATGTATATGTATATGTATATGGACAATAAAATATATACGTGTGTGTGTGTGTGTGTGTGTGTGTATGTATATATATATGTTTGTGTGTGTGTATAATTTTGTGATAAATCATTCTACTACATCATTAAAAACTTTTTCCATGAATGACTATAAAAAGATCACTTGTGGGAGCAAGATCCCTCACCCCTAACTAGAATTTCCTCTTCATTAATAATCCCACTAAAACTCCTTTTTTACAACCCTTTAATCAGTGGTGGAATTCAAATATGTGAACAACCAGTTCTCTGTGTGGATGCCGCTTCCGGAAGTCCATTCTGGGCCTGGGCAACAAAAAAGTAGCTACTGGTTCTGCCAAACTGGTGCAAACCGGCTGAATCCCACCACTGCCTTTAATCCCTTAATTCGAGATACAGGCAACATTATTTTCCACTTCAGAAACACAACACTGGGCTGGGGGTGGGATTACCCTATCCTCTCAACAAATATTCCTAAAGAAACTCGTTATTTTTCCTAAAAGATGTATACTCGATGGTTGAAAACAACTTTTCAACTTGGAAAAGTGGGTGAATCTTCCTGGAGTATTCAGGACCTGGTTATGAGCTGCAGATTTTTCATTAATAGAATAAATATGATTGACACAGTATGAATTTCTGTATTTATATCTATTTCTTTCTTTTTAAAAATTAGATTGCAAAAAGCTATGAATAACAATGACTGATGCACCGTTATTTTCTTCCTATTCCAAGGAAAACTGTATAAAAACAGAAGGTATTTGTTTTATTTTTTTCAACTTTATATAACTTGGCATTTTCTAAAACACATTTACTGTAAAACAATTTCTTTTGATACATTTGTATACTCTCCATATTTTGCTTTTGGACTTGTCTTTTGAGATTATTATTTCTAACTCTGCTTCCCTGTTTATTGACTTTTTCTGTAATCTCTGCCTGGCAATAAAACAAACTCCATTAACTAAATGGATTCCTCCATATCAGACTACGAAAATCAAGAAATCTTTTAGAAGGGACAAAGCAGAAATTGCATTCTGTGAACAGATATAGTCAATATATTGATCAGCAAATGAATGATATTGACATTATTCCCTAGATAATTTAGCATTGTTGCTTGCGTGAACCTGGCAATTATAATTTTTTATTATAATTAGTGACCAATTATGGGATGAACATACTTAGCTGACATATATGATCATAGCCTTTCTAATCTGGGTAACCTTTGGATGTGTGAACTTCAACAGAATTTGCTAGTCAGTCTGATCACTGCTAACTATTCCCTAACTCCACCTTCAAGTTGGGGGAGGCTGGTATAAGCTACTATGAGTTTGCAGTTAATGATCAAACTTGAGGCTATGATTTTGATTAAAATGAAAACGGGGGGGGGGGGAGATTCTTATTGTCTTGTATGCCATAGTTTTAATTCAAATCCTAATCTTCAGTTGCTTTTAGCTACAGAAGCTAGTTGTTTGGTACAGAGATGGGCAGCATACAAATTTAATACATAAAATAAAAAAGTATTGGACTATGGAATTAAACTTTTAAAAACATATAAATAAATATTGTTAAGACCTTATGGCTGAAATCTTGCATGGGGCAATTTCTATGAAATTAGCCATGGGATAAAGAGCTAAACTTGTTTCCCACGCACTAGGTCAGAATATGGGGTTGTATATTGTGTATTTAAGGGAGAAAATCTATATTGGCTTTATTAATACATGTTAAGTCATCTTAGTTTATTAAACAATAGAAATAATAGACAGATTTATACCTAATGCTAAACCTCAATGAGTGAGTTTGTACATCATCAAAACCAAAAAAGTGACTGTAGTTTAGTATTATGAATAAGGAATGCAAGCAGAATCTGTAAATATAGAACATCTAATTCAACCTGTAGATGTCACAAATGTATTCAAATATAAACAATATTTAAGTATAATTGTTCTGGATTTTTTTTAGATACAAAAGAAAATATTTCAATAGGCATTCCCAACAAACAACGTAGTTGTGCTGCTGTAAATACTCCAGCTCCATGTGTTAATAAAGCCATTAATAAAATACAAGATTTAGAAGTGAAATTAGAAGAATCTTTTCTGCAGGTAATATTTATTTCTATTGTTTCAGTTATTATAGCCATTAAAAATTGACAGTGGATGTCAGAATATCTAGACAAAAGGGTTTTTTTGCAGCAAAATAGGAGGAGGAAGGAATGTTAGGTATGTTTACTGCCTTGAATTATTTACAAAAATAATTAAGGCATGATATAAATAAATGAATTGGAATATGAACATTTCAACACTCTTTTCAAAGAGGTTCATTTCATCATCATTCCTTCTTGTTTTTTTTAATCCCATTTATATCCCGCCCTTCTCCAAAGACTCAGGGTGGCTTACAATCTAAGAAGCACAAATCAATGTGCTTAGCAATAGCCTTCATTCTATGTATATACCTGCTTATTAGGGCTTTCGCCCCCTCCCCCAAGCAGCATTTTTACAAAGTCAGCTTATTGCCCCCAACAATCTGGGTCCTCATTTTACCTACCTCGGAAGGATGGAAGGCTGAGTCAACCTTGTTGTCAATGAATCACTTAAAGGAGAATGTTCAAAAATAGCCTGACATATGTGCTTGTCACTTATCATGGTCTTATGCAAGGCTGTAAAGATAAATGTTAATACTTCATAAATTATATGGCCACACAGACTATATATTGGGCCCCCAATAGAGATGTGGCATTTGGAGTTGGCCAAAGGGGTAGATAACACCCCACCTCCTCCCTGTGCACACTTTGCTCCCACCCTCTCCATCAATTTTATTTGAACTTTTCAATAAATCTTGCTAGAGAAGGCTAGGAGAATCTTTACTTGGCTACTAAGTGCCCAATAAGTATGACAAATTTTTCCCCCAATATTGTGCCCTGTAGTTGTGTCAGATTATACATCATATACAACCATGTCTTAAAGGCCTTTCAGAAAGTCAAAAGGCTGGGTGTGGATCCCACCTCAGGGGTGGGAAGGCATGATGTGCCAGAGGATGGGAGCCACATCAGCAGAACAATTTTGGTAGAAAGAAAATAATGTTTGAGAAGTAGGTGGGGAATAATAAAGAAGGAGCTTCCAGCCAGTGGTGGGATTCAAATATGTGAACAACCGGTTCTCTGTGTGGATGCCGCTTCTGGAAGTCCATTCTGGGCCTGGGCCACAAAATTAGCTAGCAGTTCTGCTGAACTGGTGTGAACTGGCTGAATTCCACCACTGCCTCCAGCACAGTAAATAGACGTAAGTATAAAACAAAACAGTTTGGTAGACACTAAGTGAAGAATGATTAGGAAATATTTAAGGGAATGAAAATACCGTGTCAAACAATAGAAGTGGAAGAAGTGTTATAAATGTCAATGTCTAAGAAAAAGAACAATCAAAAGGAACAACATAAATGAACTCTTGAAAAATAGTAAGGTGCAAATGATATAAGTGGAGAAAATTTAAAATAGGGACATGCTTTACTTATAAAGTAGCTGTGCAACTTTTTTAACATGTATAAAACATTTTTTAAATCTAAAGATCAAAATTGTTCCTTTCTATAAAGTAAAAGGTAGAGTAAATGCAAATATGGGGAGATTAGGCTATAGTAAATATGCATAAAATTAGTCCATAATGGGTGGTTATGTAGCAGTATTCTTATTGAAATAATATGAGGTGACTGAACAAATTTAAAACATGGACTTGTTGATAAAAAGGTAATGGGTTGTAATGTATATGTTATACAAAAAGAATGTTTCTAAAAAGAAGCAAAACTGCTTTGTATAACAATGACAGGAGAAATTGAATGAATGATTATAAATTATAAATTATGAAAAAATTAGATTTAGTAAGTGAAATTGTATACCTTTGATAGAATTTTTTATTAAAAATGGGTAATGAGAAATTTTAGGATGTGCAAATGCAAGTAAGAAGACAATGAGCAGACTGCTCTGCTATAAAACTTGTCAAAAAGGTGAAAATGTCTTCACATAAGAACATGTGCCTTTATTATATGGAAATGAGAGTCAGATATATGAAGAAAAGTTTAAAAATAAAATTCAGTGGGAATGAGAATTTTAAGAAGTATGTGTGCTAAACAGACAATGTAAAGACTGTTGCAAACTAAATGGAATGAATACAAAGGTGAGTGGTAGTACAAAAGAAGTACATTTTTTAGATTTTTTAAAATCCCACCTTTATTATATTTAAGTGGAAAACATATCTAATACTATTTATGTTTTCCCCACAACCACAATCCTGTGATATGAGTTGGGCTGAGAAAGAATGATTAGCCCAAAGTCACCCAGCCAGCTTTCATGCCTAAGGCAGGACAAACTCACAGTATCCTGGTTTCTAACCTGGTGCCTTAACCACTAGACCACAATCTGATCACAGAAATGATAAACTAAGTTTGAATTGCAAAACAAATATATGAAAGGAGCAGTGGTGGGATTCAACCGGTTCGCACCACTTTGGCAGAGCCAGGTAGCTAATTTTTTGTTGCCCAGGCCCAGAATGGACTTCTGGAAGCAGCATCCACACAGAGAACCAGTTGTTCACCTATTTGAATCCCACCACTGGAAAGGAGTTTAGAAGGTCAGCTTTCATTTTTTCTGCCATTAATTTCTGTCATTAATTTTACAAGTACTTAATCTTTTCTTGAACTTTGCATAATGTTGCTACCCTGAAAGGGAAAAGTATTGTGGTTATGTATGTATGCAGGAAAATCTAAAATCTAAAAAATGAAATCTGATTTATATTCACAGCATGAAAGTTTATATAACTTGGGAAAACTTCCATGGTAAGAAAATTATATGTTTTAATTCAATAATTATTATAAATACTCTTCTAACTAAAATATAAAGAGAAATAGTGCCACTTACCATTTTGTTGATTTAAACTTAACATGCTGTTACCAGAAAAATTGGGCCAGGTCAAGATATGATATTAGGCCAAAAAATATAACCTTATTTTAATATTGATTTTAATACAATTTCAATCCATTTCATTATATATAATACTATTATTAGTTTTTATGTGCATGTAATCCTCAAGTTGATTAATGACCATTGAAAGTTACATGGTCTTCGAAAGAGTGCTTTACAGCCCCCTAAAGAACTTCCAGCCATTGTAAAGTGTTATAGATGCCCCCCCACCCCCGGTCATATGACTCCATTTCTGGCACTTGGCAGACAACTCACATTTATGGCCAATTGCCAAATGCCCTGCAATTATGTGATTGCTATTTGAAATCTTCTCTGCTGACTTCCTCAGAAAATTAGTGGGAAAGATGGCAGAGAAGGTAGCAAGCAGAGAGGACAGAGGGGAGCTGAGGTCCTTTGGCAGGCTTCAGGAACAGAGTTGAAATCTTTAGGATTTCACATCTTTTTCTGCAGCCTACGGAGATTTATTTAGTTATCAAAATTTAGAGACCTCCTGTGTCACAGAGTGACATGCATGGACGGGAGCTTCTCTTTCAGGATTTCAGCTCCATTCCTGCAGCCCATCAAAGAGTCCAGAAAGCCTAAAGATTTCAACTCTGTTCATGTAGACCACTGAAGGATTTCTCCTCCATGCACAGAGGGGAAGGGAAATCCTTGGTGTTCTCAGGAATGGGAAAAAAATCCTGAAGATTTTATGTCCGTGCTTGCAGCTCACCAAAGGATTTCATCTTTATGCATCGAGGAAAACTGAATACTTAAGCAGCTGCAAGAACATTTTGAGAGCAAAATGGCTGCTTGCCAGGAAGATTTTTGCATGGAGCTGAAACCCTCTGGCAGGCAGCTATTGCTCTGTCCACTTAAAGACCTGGGAGATCATTTAACAACTGCCACAGAGATTTCGAAGATTCCAGTCATGGGAAGCTTAACAGATTGCTTTGCTCAATGATTGAGATTCTGGTTCCAGTTGTAGTTGTAAGTTGAAGACTACCTGTGTTTAATCATTTTCTCTTTCTAGCCCATTGAGAATTAACAGAATAAAAGAATTGGAAGGGACCTTGGAGGTCTTCTATTCTAAGCCTCTGCTCAGGCAGGAAACCCTATATCATTTCAGGCAAATTGTTGTCCAATCTCTTTCTTCTTAAAAAACCTCCAGTGTTGAAGCACTCACAGCTTCAGGAGGCAAGTCATTCCACTGATTAATTGATCTCACTGTCAGGAAATTTCCCGTTAGTTCTAGGTTGGTTCTCTCTTTCAGTAGTTTCCATCCATTGCTTCTTGTCCTGCCTTTAGGTTCTCTGTAGAATAGGCTGACCCCCTGTTCTTTGTGGCAGCCTATAAATAGTGGAACACTATAGCAGTCATGTCACTCCTAGCCCTTCTTTTCATTAAAGTAGACATACTCAGTTCTTGCAACTGTTCTTCAGGGCTGACACTTCAGGGCCTTTATTTATTGTTAAGCATGCTGTATATTACTTGTTTTATATTCAAATAAGCAAAAATATAAGTGTATTGCCCATGACTTCTTTGGACTGAGATTAAAATGGAGAATTAAAAAGCTAAACGAATAGCATCTTGAAAGTGATGGAGAGAGAAAAAAACAGTGCTAACGTACAGTGTTGGAAAGAAGATCCAAGACTGTAATGCTGACCTATATTCCCAGGGATTTGGATGTTAATACTGTCAAAGAGACTGAAGGGATCTGTTTACCATTCTCTACTGAAGTGAAGGCTGAACAGTCATTGCACTGGAAAGGTAATATTGGTTGAATATTTAATTACTTTCTCTTAATATTAATGATGTTTAATTGTAATTATTTCCAGAGAACCATGAAATAATGGGAATGTTTGAGAGCTAAAGTATAATTCAGTTTACAATTTAGATTTTAAAATATTGAAACATTTCTAATAAAATAGTGAAAAAGAGAATCATTCTATGCTGTGTCAAGTCCTTAATGTCCCATCTATCAAGGAGGCAAAGGAAATTGCAGGGAGAGAAAGACTCATGTCCTTATCATATCCACTGAAAGTGGAAGTTGAAATCATTACTTTAGATTCAGGTCTATATATCTGCAATGCTTTAAAAGGTGAAATCTCTCTGCTTACAACCATTGGCGTTTACCAGAAAGGATGGTTTGTCTTTTGAGAGCAAAGAAACCCACACCAGTTAATATAAACACAATGTTTTACACATTTGTCTACACTTTATTCTGCATCTTTTCAGCAGCATTTTACAAATGATTGCAGCTCATCCTGTTATCTCCTGTCTTTTTGAAGCAACTGAGATAAAAATAAATAATGTAAAAAACAGAATGTTAAAGCTGGAAATGCTTACATTAATGTTTAAAAAATGATTTTTAGATTTTTTTTCTTCTAAATAAACTTTGAATGAACCATTAAACTCTCAATTGAAGATTTACTGCTTTAAGATAGAGATAGTTCACATAAGAATGATTGACTCATTGATGGGATTGACTTTTATTTGTTTGAACTGGAATAGTAACACCTATCTGAATTCAAGATTTCTGGAGATAGGCATCATTTTTCTTAAGAGAAGGGATGTCTACGTGCAACATTTCTGGAATTATTGAAATATACATCCATCCCACCCCCATAGTTTCATATTTAATTTCATATATTTAATTAAATCTGCCCAAGTGAATGGAACATTTCGCTATTGTCTTTCAATCCGAGTGGCTGAAAGAAAGCTGCCAAGCCCTTCCATTCAAATAATGTGATGGTAGAAGTAGGCAATGTTCTCATATGAGCTCATGTTAGTGATGATCCCAGTCACAGCAATGTTTTGCTTTTATTCTGATTAGACTACATTCTGAATATTCAAAAGTTTGGTATTTTAAGATGTTATTGTACATATTCTGTAGTAGGATAGCACATGAAAAATCCAAATTGTATGTAGATTTGCATACACAGTTTGTATAGAAGTCTGAAACTTTGTGCATTAGTTTTTTAGGACTGCTACATAGTAACAATAAAATGAAACTTAAACTGCATTTTGGGAAATTGTGCTGTTACATTCAATAATACTACTTGTTTTTTAATTGAAGATATTCAGTCTTTAAAGCAGAAAACTGCTGCTGTTGTAGCAGAAGTCACCGAGTTAATTTCACGATTAGAAAATGAGCGTAAAGATGCTGAAGAAGCCTTAGAGTTTGAGAAGCAACATAGAAAAAAACTATACCTAAATTCAGATAAACTGTCATTTTGGAGACTACAACAGCTTCCCAAAGCTGTTCAAAAAGGTATAAGAAATAGCCATTTTTTAAAAAAGCTATATATTTTTGTGCCATCTTAAAACTTCTGGGGAAAAAAGATATGAAATTACTATTCTTGGGAAGCATTTGAAATAACTGTGATGAAATAATAGTCCAGGAGAGAGAATTATTTTAGCCACTGAATTTTTAAAAAATCCAATCTACCATGTCCAAAAGATCAAAGTTCTGTATACTGCTATTATTTAAATTTTAAGTTTTATTAAAATGTGAACATGTATATTCATCAGGAAGATATTGTCAATATTCCCTGGTAAATTTGCTTATTGCTTTACAATCAACATCCTGATAATATTCTGAGCTTGGTTGTTTTCTTGTAGATGCTTCATTACCAACTAAGTAGTGCTAGATCACCATCAGGTCTAGCACTGATCTGATGATATTACCTAGTTTGCTAATGAAACATCTGCAAAAAAAACAACAACCACAACCAATCTCAGAGAGCACCAAAGACCCCACAGTTCAGTCCTGAGCTACAGATAATCTCTTCTGTTGATACCGATAGTACTTTGTACATTATACTGTTCATATTATAATATCTCTCTCTCTCTCTGTGTATGTATGTGTGTGTGTATTCACACATAGTACAAAAATGTGTACAAGACTTTGTAGATTTCTTTCCAAGCATTGAGCAAATCTAAAACAGTTCTTGGAAATATGTATGTTCTGATCTCAGAAAATATGGGAGCCCAGTTATACACTCTGCTAGATCAGTATGCCGAAGTCCCTAAATAAAAAATGTAATTTTAAAAAATATTACTGTAAATTCACTTAACCTTACTGAAGATCTCTCTGAGGGAGCTTGCTAGCATGTGTAGCACTTATATGAATATGGTACTAAAGCGATACTTTGCAAACCATTTCTTCGTAGTGCTGTAACTACTTTTGCTTCCAAGAAAATTTCAGATGTACAATACATTCCTTTCTGATCACCAACATTAATTGGTGATCATTACTTCATCTACTTGCTATTCGTTCAGAAATTCTCTTTTGTTTAAATGCCATATTTAGCAACTTAATATACTTTACAGTCTATTTGATAAGTGTATCAATATCCCTCTTTTGTGTCAAGTTCATCTCAAGTCACAAGCAGTGTATGGTTCTACTCTGAACAACTGTGCACATTCCCATTTTTAATTAATATGACATTTTGCTTCACTTATGACTATAGGAGCCATTGACATTTTCTTGACATCAGTTGGAGGTTTCACCACAGAGAAAGCACATTAAATAACAACATTCTAATGGATTTACAAGATCATGCTTATTTCTTTAGTTATTTATTTTCAATATTCCTATCCCTATCGTAACAGACTCAGCATAGGTAACAACACAGTAAACACATAATTCCAAAACTGAGATCTGAATCCTCACTGAAAAACTTTCAGATCATCTGTATCCTTTGGAATCATATATAATTGATTTGCCCATCACTGTTTCAACAACCTTCTCCAAGGAAAAAAAAGAGACTGGAAATTTGTCAAATAGTGTCCAAGTAAGACTTCTTCACTATTTCACAAGGATAATATACAAAATTTTCTTGACATGTTCTGTTTTCTAAAGCCTATTGAAGGTTGTGCATATTGAACAGCATTCAAAGCAAGAACACTAGAAACATACATTCTGCAAGATTTAGGTAATTATTATTCATAATGCAAATTTCAGATGAGATGGACTCCAGAGGTAGTCTCTGGAACTATTATATAGTATCCATTACCTACAAGAAATAATTTGGGGTACTATCTTCATAATTCATTTTGTGTTCAGATATCAGGATGCTAGCAAAAATGTGAGATTTGTCTTCTTGAAATTGCTATTGCCCATTTTTTAAAAAAAATAATAATCTGAGTATTCCAGCAATATAGCATGAGTGATTATATCTGTGTTAATAATGGTATCAGAAAAAAGTTAACCAATTGAAACAAAACAAAAAAATCAAATCTTTAGCTTTTTATTTATTTGTACTGCTGAAAAAATGTATCAGAGACTACTATGCAGTATGGACATTAATTTTCTTCAGAAAATGCAATCACAGCATTGTTTCATAGATAGATGATGTAAAATTACCTTTTGTACATATATTTTAGAATCTAGCAGCTTGTTACATATTTAAACTTAAAAGCAATAATTACCATTTTCTTATAAGAAAGTTTCTTTTTATACTTTGCAGAATGGGAGAAATGTTTGCAAGATATAATAGAACTACAATGGCATTTTGAAGAAAAAAATGAGCAATTACAGGATGCACTAATCCAAGTGACAAAGATAGAGGCAGCCAATTCAGTGATCCAGAAGCAGATAGACTTCATGAAGAAATACAGCCCTCTGCTGGAAGAAAAGCTATGTCATGAAGATGATTCAATAAAACAAGTAAAAACATTATTTGAGGAGGTAAAGGGGTTCAATATTTTAATTATATTTTATTTTTTGTTTATTGCATGTACATTTTAAATTTCTGTGTCCAACAATAATGCAAAATATCTAAGCATGAAAATATGTGAAAAAATAGCACAGTGCCCATTCTTTTCTTATGAGAATGAAAAATAAGCATATAACCTCATGAAATCAAAACGCAATTTTATTATAGCAATGGTAGGTTTGATCAATTGTTCAACATATCAATATGAGATTAAATATTAAAATAGTATAATAGTATTGATTATATAAAGGTGGCTCAGTGGGTTAGGACGCTGAGCTTGTCAATCAGAAGGTCGGCAGTTTGGCAGGTCGAATCCTGAGTGCCGCGCAACAGAGTGAGCGCCTGTTACTCGTCCCAGCTTCTGCCAACCTAGCAGTTCGAAAGCACATAAAAATGCAAGTAGAAAAATAGGGACCACTACGGTGGGAAGGTAACAGCGTTCCGTGCGCCTTTGGCGTCTAGTCATGCTGACCACATGACCATGGAGACGTCCTCGGACAAGCGCTGGCTCTTTGGCTTTGAAACAGAGATGAGCACCGGCCCCTAGAGTTGGAAACAACTAGCACGCATGTGCGGGGGAACCTTTACCTTTACCATTGATTATATCCAATCATTATATCCTTATAAAAATTAAAAAATTCATATTTTATTTTTTTTTCTTATTCTTTACATACATATGTTAATTTTCCAAACAACGTGTGAGCTGAGTTCATAATGCATTAATACATATACAAATTTCATTTTTTGGTTTTCTTTTCCAACCATTTATAAAATAAGTTCCAGCTTTTATAATATTCTGATTCTTCTTTATCCTTTAATTTCATAGTTAATCTGTCCATTTCTGCACATTCCAGTATCTTCTTTATTAGTTCTTCTTCTGATGGTACTCGTTCATTTTTCCAGCATTGTGCATAACTTATTCTTGCTGCAGTTATAATATGTAAAACCAAGTATGTATTTTGTTTATTAGTCTTTCCTGGTAGCATACCTAATAAAAATAATTCAGGATTAAATGTTACATGTTCTCCTAATATATTTTCTAGCCAAGTATGTATTTTCCTCCAATAAGCTTTTACTTTATCACATGTCCACCAAGTATGATAATATGTACCTATACTACATTTACATTTCCAACATTTACCTGATACATTTTAAAACATTTTTGCTAATCTAGCTGGAGGTAAATGCCATCTATAAAACATTTTATACAAATTCTCTTTGTATGCAGTTGACATTGTCAATTTATAATTTCTCTCCCATAATTTTTGCCATTCTTCTAATTCTATATTATAACCAAAGTTCTCCGCCCATCTTGTCATTGACCCTTTGATTTGTTCACTTTCCATCTCTAAAGTTAACAAAAAATTATACAACTTTTTAATTAGTTTCTCATCAGAAGTTAATAATATCTTATCAAACACATTTTGTTCTTTATAAAATTCAAACATTTTCATGTCTTTTTCATATCTATTTTGTATTTGTAAATATACCTACCATGACATGTTGATAGCCTGATGTTCCAATTCTTGCTTCGATTTTAATGTTCCATCAATATTTAAGATATCTTTGTATGACCACGTTTTTTCAAAATCTAACAAATTTACGTGTGAAAAAGCTTCAATTGTTGATAACCACCCTGGAATTTTTACATATATTTTCATTTTGATTTTTTCCCATACAGTTATCAAAGCATTTCTAATACAGTGATTTTGAAAATACCTATGTATTCTGGTTTTCCCATACCATAGAAACGCGTGCCTTCCCAACTGTAAATCGTGTCTCTCCAAACATAACAACCTTTTATTCCTAAGCATTATCCATTCTTTCACCCATGTCAGTACAGATGCTTGATAGTACAAAGTCCACTCAGGTAAACCAAAACCCCCATTTTCTTTAGTATCGTGCAAAGTTTTCTTTTTTATTCTAGCTTTTTTCCCCTGCCATATAAACTTCAGAACTAAGGAGTCCAACTCTTTAAAAAAAAGTCCCCCAAGTTTTATCAGAATTGTCTGGAACAAGAATAAAATCTTAGGCAATGCATTCATTTTAATTGTAGCTATCCTTCCTAGTAAAGACAGTTTTAAATTCTTCCATTTTTGCAGGTCTAACTTTATTTGTTTCAATAGTCTTATATAGTTGTCTTCTTTTAAAGTTGAGCATTAAACCACCCCCCTTCCCCCCCACTTCCCAGAGCTAAATACAGGGTATAGTTATAATAATCATATTCTAGCTAAAGATTATCCATAATATAAAATTAACCAAATTCATAATGTGCTTTAACTCCCCTTTAACATAAATACATACAAAGTACTAACACTAAAATTAATAACAATATCCTTCTAAAATCTACTCATAAGCTAAATGGAACTTTTTAGTCCCATATTTATTCTGAATATAATCTATCCATCTCTTCCAAACTGAAATATATCTTTCTTGTGAATGATCCTTCAAATAAGCAGAAATCTTAGACATTTCTGCAAGATTCGAAACTTTAAACACCCATTCTTCTATTGTAGGCAAACTATCCTTCTTCCAGTATTGTCCCACCAGTAACCGTGCTGCTGTTATCAAATTCAACATCAAATTGGTTTCTTTAACATCACAATCTACAACAATACCCAATAGAAACAATTGCGGAGAGAACTTTATCTTTCTCTTAAAAATCTTTTGAATGTTCCACCAAATTTTAACCCAAAAAGCTTTTATATTTCTGCAAGTCCACCACATATGAAAATAGGTGGCTTCTAAACTACCACATCTCCAACATTTAGACTGTAAGTTAGGATACATGTTAGACAACTTTTTGGGATCCAGATACCATCTATAAAACATTTTATAAAAATTTTCTCTTAAATTTTGAGCCTGAGTAAATTTAACATTTCTAACCCAAATTAGCTCCCAAGTATCCAGCGAAATTGGTTCCTGAATATTTTGTGCCCACTTTATCATACAATCTTTAACTAATTCCGTTTCCGAGTCCAGTTCGATTAAAACATTATATATCCTCTTTATATGTGCACGATTTAAATCTCTAATTTGTTTTACTAAATTTTCATCTGTAATTGTGATGCCAACCTTCTGATCCAACTTACACCTAGCTTTCAATTGAAACCAATTGAAACCAAGAGTAACTTATGTTTTCTTGTCTTAACTCCTCTAATGATTTAAGTTGCCAATCATTCCCTTCCAATCTAAGTAATTCCTTATAGGAAAACATATCCAAACTCACTCCCATAGATACACCTTCTATCGCGTGTCCAGGAATTCCCCAAATCGGTATTTTATAATTTAACTTATAATAATACTTTTTCCAGACACGCAACAATATATAACATCTTAGTCTTATTACTATTCACCTCCAAACCTCTAATTTCTATATCTTGTCTTATATTTCGATTTAAGACTTCCAAAGTGAAAATGAATAGCAGAGGGGATAGAGGACATCCTTTGCCTTGTGCAATAATGCAAAATATCTAAACATGAAAATATGTGAAAAAATAGCACAGTTCCCATTCTTTTCTTATGAGAATGAAAAATAAGCATATAACCTCATGAAATCAAAATGCAATTTTATTATAGCAATGGTAGGTTTCATCAATTGTTCAACATATCAATATGAGATTAAATATTAAAATAGTATAATAGTATTAATTATATCCAATCATTATTTTCTTATAAAAATTAAAATGTTACCTGTAGGTTTTACCCCTTTAATTCTTATCAAGTTTTGACTTTGGTATGTACCGTATTTTCCGGCGTATAAGACGACTGGGCGTATAAGATGACCCCCTACATTTCCTGCTAAATTATAGGGTTTGGGCTATACTCGCCATAAAAGACTACCCCTCTTCCAACGCACACCAAATAAAAATTAAAAAACATCAGATTTGATTTTAATATGGTAATTTTAATTCAAATGCTTATGACATGCAGGTGCTTAGTAGGAAAACTGTCACTTATAAACATAAGGCTGTTTGTCATCAAACATGTAAACATAAAACAGTGCAAGTGGATTAAACAATAATAATAATAATAATAATAATAATAATAATAATAATAATAATAATAATAATAGAAGAAGAAGAAGAAGAAGAAGAAGAAGAAGAAGAAGAAGAAGAAGAAGAAGTTGTTGTTGGAAGGGACCTTGGAGGTCATCTAGTCCAAACCCCTACTCAGGCAGGAAACCCTATACCATTTCAGGCAAATGGCTGTCCAGTCTCTTCTTAAAAACTTCCAGTGTTGGAGCATTCACCACTTCTGGAGGCAGGTTGTTCCACTGGTTAATTGTTCTAACTGTCAGGAAGTTTCTCCTTAGTTCTAGGTTGCTTCTCTCCTTGATTAGTTTCCATCCATTACTCCTTGTCCTGCTTTCAGGTGCTTTGGAGAATAGCTTGACTCCCTCTTCTTTGTGGCAGCCCCTGATTCCAGCAACCATTCCCTATTTTCCTAATTCACTTTTTCACTTTTCCTAATTCACTCTAAAGCTTTCCCTGCGCAGAGCCTTAAGTAACACAAGCTGCCTGCAATTAGTGCAGGTTCGCATCCCACCAGCCTCAAAGTTGACTCAGCTTTCCATCCTTCCAAGGTAGGTAAAATGAGGACACAGATTGTTGGGGGCAATAAGCTGACTTTGTAATAATGCTGCTTGGGGGGTGGTGAAAACCCTAATAAACAGGCATATACACAGAATGAAGGCTATTGCTAAGCACATTGATTTGTGCTTTAAATTGTAAGCCACCCTGAGTCTTCGGAGAAGGGCAGGATATAAATGGGATTTTTTAAAAAAAAGACCAAATGGGAGATCTGTTCCAGGTTTTCCAGCCAGCCCGCCCAGTTCCTGAGTTAAATGTGTCCTTAGAGCTAAGCCGCTGCTCTGGCTGCTGCCTTCCCCACCTGCCTTTCAAGTTGGGATATACTACAGCTGCTCTTCAACTTTAGAAGGAAAGACGCCCAGACCCCAGCCTGTAAAAAATCACAGACTACAGCTTCTTCTCCAATTGGTCCCGCTTTCCCTGCGCAGACTAAATGGGAGATCCGCTCCAGGTTTTCCAGCCAGCCCTGTCCCTAAATTTTCAGCACCCGGCGTATAAGACGACCCCTGACTTTTGAGAAGATTTTCATGGGTTAAAAAGTAGTCTTATACGCCGGAAACTACGGTAATGTCTTCCTTATAGAAAATGGAGTCTGTTTTGCACATGAAATCGTGGTAATTTCTTTTTCAATTAATAGAGTTGTTTTGTTATTTTCTGGTTTTAATTTTATTTCTGCTGCCCAGAATGGTGAGTGGTGGTGAGATAGGCAACCACTGTGAAACAAATAAATACAAATAGTGATTTAATAAAGATGAGCCTCATTATTAGATTCTCATAGCCAGATTAGAAAACTATTTATGTTAAACCTAATTTCCAAAGGTTTGGAATCTGAATCTATGGAATTCTTGAGTTTTGGAATCTTGGAAAAATTCTAGAACAAAATGTTGTTTTGGCTCTGTTGTTAGTTGCTCCATCTTATTAAAAAAATTACTTTTTTTGCTTTTAATTCTGTGTGTGACCAGCCATACGCTAAATACCGTAAATACTGATATGAAATGGCTCCATTCAAAGCAAAATAAAAAAATAGTTTAGGACTATGTCTCCTAACATTGGGTGGGATTTACTTAATTTGGAAAGTACATACTAATTGGAATATCATTTGAATGACCATATTAGTGCTTTACTCATATACATGCATGCACAAACATTCTGTCTCTCTATTTCTCTCACACAGAGACACAAACACACACAGAGTTGAAATTTATAAACCCTGCATTATATTATCAAGACATCAGTATGTTAAAGGAAACGTGAAGTAATTTTCTACATGAATATCCATATTTAATGTATGAGAAAAATAAATAGCAATGGTAAATAAATAAGAAAAATAGAAAATGTCTAAGATTATGAACAGTCACGAACAGTCATGTCTGTAAGAGGAAAAAAGAATCTGATGGTATTGTAATAATACCCATATACCAACACCAATACCAATAATAATTACAATATTGTAATAATATCATTGGTGTCTGCGAAGAGGTCAAAGGGAAACAAATAACAACATGAGCATCTCAATGTCATCACACAAATGCAAAAATCTGGCAAATGTTATAAGTAATAGTGGTATTTGTTGGATAATGTTATTGCAATAATATTGTTTTAGCACTATTGTTTGTTTCTGGCTACTTGCAAAAAGATTTGTACAAATATTAACTGAAGTGTTAAGTATTTTTTAATTTTTAAGTCTGATGATGCAGCTATACTCACATATATTATTTTGGACAATAGCAATTGGATTATTTATTTGATTTCTTATCTCCAAATCATGAAAAGTATTTGGGGATACAGAAAATAAAATAAAAAGAAGTTAGTGTTTACCAGACAATTACACTCAGATAATAAATTCACAATATGTTAGTGAGATAAAAAAGTTATGTTAGGTATTTTTATCATAGTAGATTAGTATAAGCTAACTTTCAAATTCTTTGTACAGGTAGTCCTTACTTATGACCATAATTGAGCACAATGCACAGTGCAGTGCAGTGAATCACTGCAGTTATTAAGTTAGTGATATGGTTGTTAAGTGAATCTGGCTTCACCATTGTCTTTGCTTGTCAGAAGGTTGCATTGGTCCTTGAGTATTGTTTCAATTCTTGTGCTACTTTTAGTTTTATATTGTAATAATAATAATAATAATAATAATTATTATTATTATTATTATTATTAATAATAATAATAATAATAATAATAATAATAATAATAAGAAGAAGAAGAAGAAGAAGAAGAAGTAGTTGTTGTTGTTGGAAGGGACCTTGGAGGTCATCTAGTCCAAACCCCTACTCAGGCAGGAAACCCTATACCATTTCAGGCAAATGGCTGTCCAGTCTCTTCTTAAAAACTTCCAGTGTTGGAGCATTCACCACTTCTGGAGGCAGGTTGTTCCACTGGTTAATTGTTCTAACTGTCAGGAAGTTTCTCCTTAGTTCTAGGTTGCTTCTCTCCTTGACTAGTTTCCATCCATTGCTTCTTGTCCTGCTTTCAGGTGCTTTGGAGAATAGCTTGACTCCCTCTTCTTTGTGGCAGCCCCTGAGATATTGAAACACTGCTATCATGTCACCCCTCACCCTTCTCTTCGTTAAACTACACATACCCAATTCCAGCAACCGTTCCCTATATGTTTTAGCCTCCAGTCCCCCAAACATCTTTGTTGCTCTTCTCTGTACCTTTTCTAGAGTCTCAACATTTTTTTTGCATCATGGTGACCAAAACTGGATGCAGTATTCCAGGTGTGGCCTTACCAAAGCATTGTAAAGTGCTATTAGTATTTAACTTGATCTTGATTCTATCCCTCTGTTAATGCAGCCTAGCACTGTGTTGGCTTTTTTGGCAGCTGCAGCACACTGCTGGCTCAAATTGAAGTGATTTTCTACTAGGACTCTGAGATCCCTCTCACAGTTACTACTATTGAGCAAGGTACCCCCTATACTATACCTGTGCATTTGATTTTTCCTGCCTAAATGTAGAACCTTACTTTTTTCACCATTGAATTTCATTTTGTTAGATAACGCCCAGTGTTTGAGTCCATCCAGATCCTCCTGTATTTTAAGCCTATCTTCTGGAGTATTGGCTATTCCTGCCAGCTTGGTGTTGTCTGCAAATTTGATGAGTTCCCCATCTATCCCCTCATCCAAATCGTTAATGAAGATGTTGAAGAGCACTGGGCCCAGAACAGAGCCCTGGGGCACCCCACTACACACTTCCTTCCATGTAGATGCAGTTCCATTGAGGACCACACACTGAGTACGGCCTGTCAGCCAGCTACAAATCCATCTGGTGGTGATGCTATCTAACCCACATTTTTCTATCTTATCAAGTAGTAGGTTGTGATCTACTTTATCAAATGCCTTACTGAAGTCCAAGTAAATTATATCTACAGCATTCCTCTGGTCCACTAATTTTGTCACTTGGTCAAAGAATGCAATAAGATTTGTCTGGCATGATCTGTTTTTGACAAACCCATGTTGACTTTTAGTGATGACTTTGTTTGCATCAAGGTGTTCGCTGATTTGTTGTTTGATTATCTTTTCCAGAATCTTCCCAGGTATTGAGGTCAGGCTGATAGGTCTGTAGTTTCCTGGATCTATTTGTTTCCCTTTTTTGAATATAGGAACTACATTAGCTCTCTTCCAGTCCTCTGGTAGTTCCCCAGTGCTCCAGGGTCTTTGAAAAATATTGTTCAGTGGTTCTGTAAATTAATTTCTGTTTCTTTCAAAGGCAAAAACTCAATATGATACTGTTCATCAGAAATATTTGGAAGTGAAAAAATTGCATGAAGAAATCAAAGAAGAATGTGAAACAAAAAGACAATATATGTTTGAGCAAACAGAAGCTGATGAGGCTACATTAAACCAACTTAGGTAACTATATTTTAACTTTCCAAGAGAATTATTCTTCAGGCAATCTCCATTTATACATAGAAACAGATCTTGATTCTTTTTGAAAGCTATGTTGTGTTTATATAAAGAATATTTATGTATTTATTTAATTGTTTTTAATCGCATTTATATCCCGCCCTTCTCCGAAGACTCAGGGCAGCTTACAATTTAAGCACAAACCAATGTGCTTAGCAATAGCCTTCATTCTATGTATATGCCTGCTTATTAGGGCTTTCGCCCCACCCCCCAAGCGGCATTATTACAAAGTCAGCTTATTGCCCCCAACAATCTGGGTCCTCATTTTACCTACCTCGGAAGGATGGAAGGCTGAGTCAACCTTGAGCCTGGTGGGATGCGAACCTGCACTAATTGCAGGCAGCTGGTGTTACTTAAGGAGGCATTAGCCCACTGCTCCACCAAGGCTCCTATTTATATTCTTCTATTCAATTTTGTCCAAATCTCAGAGACTGCCTGGTCAAGTTCCTGCAAGGTTTTTCAGGCAAAAAATTGTTGGTTTGAAAGATTAGGAGAAATAGTAGAACTTTTGCTAAAGGGAGGAGAAGAAGTAATGTGGTAAGGATTAATTAAGGTATTAATTTAAGCTAATATGTAATACAGGCAAAGTTCGTGGAACTTTCTTGTAGCCAGAAATGAATGAGGAATGGATTCTGGAAGATAAAAAAACTATCTTGCACTCTGTGCAGGAGAGAGGAAGAGCATAAGGAAAGTGGGCTAGTGGATCTTGTCATGCTGAGTTATTGACAGCAGTTGAAGGGAGAGCTAATATCTTTGGCTTTTTGTAGCTTTTCCCCTTCTCTGAAAGATCCCTGAATCAATTTTGTTCAGTGCATGAACCAATACAGCTCAAATGTATTTTTTAATTTCAGGCAAGAAACAGCCAGAAAAAACTGTTTTGTGCACAGAATGTTTTGGGCGTTCCTGGTTATTATTATATAGAAAGTGTCTTTTATCAGTGATAGCAATCATAATTTAGGTAATGCTCCAAATTACAACAAAACTCTTCTCTGACTTGAGAGCACAACTTCTGTGTTTATGAGATATCCCAATCTTAGTGTTGTGTTTAGCAGTTCTTCTTAACTGTGTACCATTTCAGGTTATCAAAAGAAGGAATTTGCAATCAGAAATTCCTCACCATAGTAAAAACGAAGTTTTGATGAATGTCTGGATTGGATCCTATCTACTACGAGCAGAATTCTGCTCAAGGAACAGGGCTTTCTTCCTGTCCTTTCTTGCTGCAGGTTTTTTCAATAGTATTTTGTAGGATCCTCTCCACAAGAAGGATGGAGGAATCACTAAGTATTGGTTACCCGCCATCATATGAAAAGAAGCTAATTTATCTTCCTTGGCAGATATTTTAAGATATGGAAATACTTCTGCATCCAATTTTTTTAGGACACTTTTTAGAATATAAAATACATACTATATTTGCTCTTAGTGAGCAAGCCCAGTGTCTCTGCTGCTCTCCCTGTCCTCTCTTATTAGCTTCCAATATATAATGTTAAACACTATTATCCTGCAAAAATATTTGTTGGCTAAGTTGACTGACAAACTAAGATTGTAGAAACCTGTGGGCTATAAATCATATGGAAATGAATGAAATTTACATCAAAGTGCTTAGACTTACATGAATGCTAGATATCAGAAGTTAAGAAAGTACTGTTGCTACATTTACTAATGGTATAAGGCAGAGGTCCCCAACCTATGGGCTGCAGCCACCAGGCCACATTAGTGGCTGGCTAGTGCGTGCGTGCACGTGTGTGCGCTCGCCCCCCTTGTGCCAGCAGTAGCTGATCCCCAAGCCTCATGCTAGCCAAGCCCCCAGCCTCTTGCTGGTTCTTGCCAATCCATGAGCCATGGACCGGCGCTAGTCAACCTGAGAGCTATGCACAGGTGCTAGCCAAGTTGCGTGCTGGCGCTAGCTGAGTTGTGTGCCGGTGCTAGCCGAGCTGCATGCTGCGTATTGGCACTACCATTCCCATTTGCAGAACATGCATGCTCACAGCCCCGTTCACGTGCATGCAGCCACATTTGTGTGTGTGTGCATGTGCGCATAAAGGTGCCTACCTCTCCCTTTCCCACTGGGCCACCAACCCAGAAAGGTTAGGGACCTCTGGTGTAAGGGATACCTGCAGTTATAAAGAGATTGATAGTACTGCAATTATACCAATAAATATTCACTTGAATTTTAATTTATTTGGAGAAATAGATAATTTATTCTTGCTGCTTTTTAGGGATGAGTTAAAAGAGACTGACATGTTTTATGCTGACATCAATAACAAAATACATGGATTGAGGGAGGAAATAGTAGAAAATGAAAATCGCCTTGAAGAGCTAATCAAGCAAGAAGCAGATACAAAAGCCGACTTAAATTCTTGGCGTGATAAAGTAAGTTTTAAATATTAAGTGTAAAGCATGAAAATTTCAAAAATACAACAGCACATGCAATCCTACAATTATATCTACACTTAGGCAATTTGCAATCAACTAATAAATGTGTTATATAGTGCAGTGAAAATATTTAATTAAAAATCACATACATTCCATTTTGCACATTCCGAAATCAGTATCCAGCATGTTTTAGCAACTAGGGCCTACAGATCCCGACAGGTTCCTTTGGGGTTAATATCAACCTTGTTTATCCCTCCTCAGGATGGTTGCCATTAAATTGCTACATATGACAGATAATTAAGGACACGATCTTATTTAGGAATTAGTCCCAATTAATGAGACTTCCTAGTAAACATTTACAGGAATGTACTTTAGTCCTCTATAATTTTGGTATTAATATAATTTTTATTAATATTGTAACTTCCTATGAATGGAAATTAGCTAGCTGAAAAGGCCTATCAATAATCAGAAACAACACACAATTATTTCCTTTTCTTCCTGCTCTACAGAGCTGAGGGAACTCACCTGAGTAATATAGGAAGAAGCTGCATGACAAAAGAAAGCTGACAAGAATTTTCTCTGCAGTTTGCTTGCAAGAACTTTTTCTCACTTTGTCAGTGTTCTTCTGTGAAACAACAGAAGGACAATTCAGGATTCAAGATGGGTGCAAACATATGTTTGTATCAAGTGATAAATTTATCTAGTCCAGCATTCTGCTTCCTCAGTGGAAAACTAGAGGTGTTTCATGTCATTTGTCCATAAGCACAGTAATACTGCCTCATTCATGTTGCTCAGCAATTGGGTTTCAAAGGCATATCAGACCTTGAAGAGTTGAGAAAGGTTCAAAAGAGTTATACAAGTAACCAAGAAGCTTGAAACATATCTTCAGGAACAATTTAGCTTAGGACAAATGTAGATCAGGAGATTTACACACATCCAATTTTTGTTATAATGTATAAAATTATGTATGATGTAAAGAAATTATGTATTAATAAAGGAAATATCTATAAGAACTGGGATCATCCAATAAAGCTAAATGGTAAGAAATTCAAAACTGAGAAAAGGAAATCCTTCACATAGAGAATAGTTAAGATTATGTGATGTATCTGCATAAGATGTAGTGATATCTATCAATTTAGATTATTTTTTAAGTTGGAGGGTGACGGTTCATTCTCCAAGCTTGTGGGTTGATTTCCGAATATTTCGTTACCAGGCTAGGTAACATCTTCAGCAATGTTTAGGGGATTCTATAAATTTATAGAAGATATGGCCTTTAGTGGTTCATATTTTGAATATCAACATACATATATATATTTCGGCTCCTTTTGCATCCTTGTATAATTTCTTTCAGTTTTCTTTTTTCTTCATACCACAATTCATCTTCATTTTTTAAAAAATATTTTGCTAGTCCTTTAATATTTTATTTTTATTTTTTATATACACACTTTTACTAATGAAGCTAGGTATGTACATACAGATTTAAAAAACCTTTCAGACAATAGAGTTCTGTGATTTTTTTAGTAGACTATAATAATATTATGATATACATTTATGATATTGTTTGAAGTCAATGTTAATTAAATAATGTATTATAATAGGAAAGGCGTTTGAAGTTGAAAATTTCAAGACAAGAAAGTGAAAACAAACAATTGATGGATGAGCTTCTTGCAGAGATGAAGACTATGGAAAGCTCAGTGAGTTTTAGAATTCACACACACAGAGACACACACACACACACACATATGTATATGTTTTTCCATTCAATTCATGTGATATGAAATTATGTATTTTCATAATTATTATGTATTTTCATAATTATTCATATGATATATATGCTATCTGTAGAAATCCAATAAAGACTCTGATCTACAAAAACTGAAGGATAAGCTTGCAAACGATCTTCAGCAGTTCACTTGTTTGCAAAATGAAATCCAATATCTTAAAAATGAAAATGCTGGATTTATGTACAAATTCAGAGATAGGTAAGTGGCGTTGTGTTAACACCCAAAAGCTTACATTCTGAATAACCCCAATTTAACAATATTTCATTTTTAGTCTTTTTATTCTCATTGAAGACATAATCATTTGAGTTGTATGTCAAATTTGGAGAGATTAGACGATTTCTGTTGAACTTCCCTAGAATCTGATTTAGCCTAACTTCAGGTACTAATGCTAAACTGATAATTTATAATGAGTGTTTTCAAATTTAAAAGTGATATTATCCCATCCTAATACATAAACACAAAGTCCATCTTGCCCATACTAAGGTGATATGAAATGGGGCAGGGAAGGGAGAAGAGGTTAAAAGAGGCCAAAGAGAATACAGCTAGTTCTTGACTTACAACAGTTCATTTAGTGACTGTTCAAAGTTACAACAGCACTAAAAAAATGAGTTATTATTGTTTTTCATTCTTATGACTATTGCAGCATCTCCATGGTCACATGATCAAAATTTAGATGCTTGGTAACTGACTCATATTTATGATGGCTGCAATGTCCTGAGGTCATGTGGTTACCTTTTGTGGCCTTCTGACAAGCAAAGTCAATGGGGAAGCCAGATTAACTTAATAGCCCTGTTACTAACTTAACAACTGCAGTAATTCACTTAACAGCTGTGGCAAGAAAGGTTTTAAAATGGGGCAAAGCTCATTTAACAACTGTCTCACTTAGCAACAGAAATTTTGGGCTTAATTTTGGTCATAAGTTGAGGACTACCTCTACTGTAGTAACAACAGACTAATTTTGCTTCGTCTCAAGGTTAAGAATATGAACTCCTTGGAATAAGCAACAGTGAATGTGAATACAAAGTGGCCATTTAAGAATTTTATGCAATTAATTAATTCTTAGCCTAATTAGTACTAATTAATTTTAGCAGATTTAAAGCCTATGTTTGCTTAGTAAGCAACAATTAATCAAATATGGAAGTGATATAATAATTTTTTAAATGTATATTGTGTTCCTAAGAAAATGTTTATACTATGTGTTTGTTAAAACAAGAAAGCAGCTTACCATGTCTTAATAAATTTCCCTGAAAACTCACTCATTCTACAGTTTTAAAAAATGTTTTCTAAGTGTGCAGATCAGATTACAAAAATTATTTAAATGATGGAATCAGGTACTTCTTGATTTACAACCATAAGTGAGCCCAGAATTATAGTAGTAAGTCGTTGCAGTTGGAAGTTGTAGCATCAAGGGACCGGATTGGATGATACAACTATTTTTTATGGTTGCTAAGTGAATGCCACATTTATGAAGTAAATGCCACCATTGTTAATCAAAAGCCATGATTGTTAAGTGAATCCATTTTCCCCAGTGGACATTTTTTGCCAGAAACCAGAAGTAAATACTGGCAACCAGCAAAAAATGTTGCAAATTTCAGTCACATGACCGCAGGACATTGCAAATGGCCATAAAGTTGAGCTGGATGCCAGCTTCCAAAGTGATCAAGTGAGCATCAGGATGAATGTGGCCATTGTAACTTCAAAAAACAGGTTGCAAGTAGCTCTGATGTGGTCTATCATTAAGCGACTGGTCATAAGGTGAGGACTACTTTATAAATTTTGGTCAAGAATAAATTGTGCCAAATAGTATAGAAGAAAATTACAAGTGAGACAAAGGAATACAATGAAGTTACAAAGATATAAGTGTAAAAGATAGTTGAAAAGAGATAGTATGGGTAATATTTATATCTTAACAGAAGAAACATAGAACAAGGTAACAGAAATGGAGCTGTTAGATTTTAGAGGAATGTGCAGATATGTTAGGCATAACAAGGGAGATGTGGTAATCTAATATTAAAATTGGTGCCACTTTGCATATCAAAATGTCAAAGTAGAAATCATAAGAAAGCAACTAATTTGTTAGACCATTATCTAAGAAAAATGTTCCCAAGGTTTGCTTCTATACCTGAGGAGTTAGCATAATATTTGAAAAGAAGACAGTGTAATATCATTTTTTTAGCAATCAAGAAGTATTTCAGGAAAATACAGAATGTCTATTTTGAATAAATTAGTGAAAACCATGATTAAAGATACAATTATCAAAATTATCAGTTATGCATGAATATGTTTAGTGAAGTTAGTCAATAACTAGTTTATAATTTTGCTAAGGTATGGCTTGTTTTAACCATACTTTGTTAAGAATGCTGCAGTGGGGGATTAATGCATAATGTTAAGTATAAACCATGGTTCAATACTATTCTGTGAGAACAACTCTGTGGGAAATTTGCCGCTACAACAATAGACTGCCTTGTTCTTAGGTTAATAATTGTATTACACCTCAGAACAACTATTCATGTAAAGGTAATATCTTGGTCATTTAACTAAATCCATTTGCACTAGCAAAAATGTAAAGCAAGGTTATATTCTTACCCCACTTTTATTCAACTTTTACATTAACAATATTGTTGAGATGTTTGCTAAACCAGAATGCTATACTCCTTCCCTTGCCCGCTGCCTCATTTTTGTTCTCCTTTATGCTGATGCCTAAGACTTTGTCTTTACCGGTAACTTAGTAAGCCTCCAAGATGCCTTAAAGTTCTATCACTTTACTGCTCTAGTGAAAACCATCAAATAAATTATTCTAGAAAAAAGTACTGCTATTCTATAGGAATCACTTTAATGCCCCAATTAGATGGATGATCAATGGTAAAAATATCAAGCATCTGAAAATCTAGATGTCTGTTTTAAATGTTCTACTTGTTGGTCTACTCAAACAAGAGATCTTCTAATGAAAGCCCCCAAAGTATTCCTTGCAGTTGCTAAATTTGCAGATCAGTTTAGTAAGAATTATTTTCCAGCAGCTATTAGACTAATTAAAACCAAAGGTCTAGGTTTGGTGCTCAGTTAAATATTTATAAGGAGTCTCCTAGTTTAGAAGCAATTTAATAAGAATTCTTCAAAATTTTAGTATGAGTTTCTTATTGAACTTTCATTGTTCTAACATGACTAGAATTTGTCTGGATTTCCCTTGGGGTTCAATTAAGATTTTGTCGTCTTAGATTCTAGCTGAAGCAAGTCCATCTCACCTTACTGGATAGGGGTCTCTTCCAACCTAAGAAGACAAATTAATGACAATTTAAATCTAATGTCTTTATCACTGTCCCATACAAAATCTCTCAGCTATTTTTGTGCTCTTCTAGTTTTACTATAGAAGGGAAACTCTTTTGTGATTCCTAGTAATTTCATGTTCATGTACAAATGGTTTTCTTGACAATGAGACCAAAATGCTTTCTGCTGAGATGTTTTTTCTCAGCTGTCTAGCCTACAGCTCTTCCAGTCAGTTAATAATCATGTCCAGCCTAACTAGCATTTGAAGATGAAAATTCTAAGTTTTTCCACAACAAATAAGGGTTACATTTATAATGGTAAATACAGCTTTGTCATCTTTTTTGTTTACTCTATAAATATATTTTAAAAATAAATTTGTATTATATCAATGAACACCCGATTATAAAAGATGAAACAAACTGTGGCATTTCTTTATAAAAGCATAACAAAATATGTAGCCTTTCTAAACTACTAAAAAGTGCTAATATTGTAAGCAGTTTTTAAATTTGTTTTAAATAGTGCAAGAAGGAAAATGGAATATCAATCAGAAATTCAGGTTTTGCAGAAAAATATTCGTAGACTGGAAGAACATTTAAAAAAAGTAAATAAAGAACTTTATACTGCTGAATTGACTTATGATGACACCAAAACAAAACTGGAGGAACTGAATGAAGGCATTGTTAAAGAAAAATCACGTTTCAAGGTTGTTTAATATTATTGAATTATATTTAATTATAAGTTATTAAATTATTGCACTGAGCAGAATAGAATATTACTGCATTAATCCAATTTTGTATTTAAAGAAATTGTTTTTCGGGATAATACAAGTTTTCAGTAATAGTTATTTCATTCATAGAAATTTTTTTTTCTAGTTCAAGAAGCTTGCCATGGTTCTTTTTCTAGTATGTTTTAGCCATATTTTGCATTATTCTTTTCTATGCACTGTTTGTAAATCTAGAGGCAAGCATAACTATTCAAGAGAGCTATTAGCAGATAGATTTTTACATCCATTGCTAATGAAGAAGTATATTGTATTCTTTATCCTACTTTGACAGGATGTCAAACTCTGCACCTAGCATAGCTAATCATTATATGTTAGATTTCTTATGACTTATAGTTGAATTTTACTAAGGTTTTGATTATTTCAAATTTCTGTAATTGAAAACGTAATTCTTATAGAATTAAAACATTCTTTGACCAAGTGACAAAATTAGTGGATCAGAGGAATGCTGTGGATATAATTTACTTGGACTTTAGTAAGGCATTTGATAAAGTAGAACACAACCTTCTACTTGATAAGATAGAAAAATGTTAGACAGAATCACCACCAGATGGATTCATAGCTGGCTGACCAGCCATACGTAGCGTGTGGTCCTCAATGGAACCGCATCTACATGGAGGAAAGTATGTAGTGGGGTGCCCCATGGCTCTGTTCTGGGCCCATTGCTCTTCAACATCTTCATCAACAATTTGGACAAAGGGATAAATGGGGAACTCTTCAAATTTGCAGACGACACAAAGCTGGCAGGAATAGCCAAGACTCCAGAACATACAGTAGGCTTAAGATACAGGAGGATCTGGACAGACTTGAACACTGGGCGCTATCCAACAAAATGAAATTCAATGGTGAAAAAAGTAAGGTTCTACATTTAGGGAAGAAAAAACAAATGTACAGGTATAGTATAGGGGGTACCTTGCTCAATGGTAGTAACTGTGAGAGGGATCTCAGAGTCCTAGCGGACAATCACTTCAATATGAGCCAGCAGTGTGACTTTGGGCCAGTCACTTTTTCTCAGTCCTACCCACCTCACAAGGTTGTTATTGTGAGAAAAACAGGAGGAAGAAGGAATATTAAGTATGTTGAGTTTCTGATAAAATAATAAAGGCAGGATAAAATCTAACAAATAAGAAGGTGAATTCTTGTTACTATAGTGATTTCTTCTCTTTGCAATACTATACTAGTTCTGATACTGTTCCAAATAATTTGCCAATCTCAATTTTAAAATGTTTGGGTAGCTACAAAAGAAAGAAGCAAGATTTGATTGCCTGCTTCCTAAGGCTTAGACAGAATGATTGGCCCGGTCACACATTTAAGGCTTGTGCCTAAGGTGGGACTAAAACTCACAGTCTCCTGGTTTCTAGGCCAGCACCTTAACCACTATACCAAACTGACTGTCCCTGAAAAATTACTCTAATTATTTTCATGGAAAAGTTCTATCTGTGGAAGATAACCTATAGCAGGACACCAGTTCTTGCACTTGCATTATTGAGACAGTGTGTAATATGACTTACCCTTCCCCAGTGCTTTTTTTGTAAAAGAAAAAGGTGCCGGAACTCACACATGTCATAGAACCCGCCTTGCCTACCCTACAAGGTTCCATCCAAAAAAGGTGCCGGAACTCCGTTCTGAGCGTTCTATGAGAAAAAAAGCCCTTCCCTTCCCCCAGTAAATGCTGGACAATCATTCTGGTTTCTTTTTAAGTTGCATATTCTTCCTGGAGTCATTCATATTGGAGGTGGGGGGAGAAACAGGAAGATCAGTTTGAATGCTTCATTAAAGCAATCCTATAACATGGCCTTAATAATTAAAACGATGTAGAAATAGTGACCCAAAAGTTAAGTATGCTACAGCCGGCCTTTAAAGAGAATACTTAAATTGGTTAGTTACAAAAGCAATCCAACTGACCCCTTTTCATCTGATTTGCAATTATTTATTTTGTGTAGTTTCTGTGTTTTTTGTCTACTCCTATTGATTGCAATTGTTCTATTTATGTTATAGAATTTGGAAGAGAATATAAAAAAACAAATTAGAGATGAAATAAGTGCTTGGAAGCTGACTCAGGTAAGGGAAATAATTTTTAAAATGTTTGTTCAGATATTTTTTTTATTTTAATTATTCACATCATCTCTTCTGTATAATTTATGGCATGATGTATGGGAAGACTGCTTGAATGCTAAGCTACACATAGATAGTACTAAAATCATTTTACCCTACTGAAGGTACTTCAAGGAAGAACTTATAGAAAGCTGTTTTCTTGGGTGTTTACTTTTCTTGCCTGGTAGGGGAGGAACCATCAGCTCCAGATGCTCATATGATCAAATTGTATCTTTCTTTTTTTCAAAACCATTAATCCAATCTGTAAAAAAATCATATATATAAAAAAGGAGCAGTTTGCTTGCTGCCCTGTAGGTAAATTTAAAAGTCCCCTTAAGTCCCTAAAACCAGATACCTTTTAAAACACTAGTTAACAAAAGAACAACTTTCAGATTACAGAATTAAAAGATGAAATAGATAATTTACAAATTACATATATGTAACCATTTCTGCTTATGATTGGGGTTTTTTTTTCCCACGTGGGACTTCTACAGGATTTATAGGACCATCCAGCTATTATGGTGGTCATACATCACAGCTGAAAATTTTCCTAAAGTGCAGCAACAAGACAGCAACAAAATTCCCAGATTTCTAACAGGCAATTCAGTACATCTCTTTTTTCACTCTACCCCCTATGCATTCAATTTGAAGCAGGATTATCTAGAACAGGGGTAGGCAACCTCGGCTCTTTTATGACTCATGGACTTCAACTCCTAGAATTCCTGAGTCAGCATAGCTGACTCAGGAATTCTGGGAGTTGAAGTCCATGAGTCATAAAAGAGCCGAGGTTGCCTACCCCTGATCTAGAACCTATTTTTACACCAGGGCTCAGTCTAAGAACGTGTGTGAAATAATGATGCATTCACTTGAAAGAAAGACAATTTTGTTTTCAAATAATTTATCTTAAAATCAGAAAATTGTCTTCAGTTTATGAGAGGTAGATACATATAGGGATGAGGGTTTTTCTTTTTTAATTTAAAGGCATCTCTGAATTCAAATACAGGACAGAAAGTCTCATAGGCATCTGACAAAAAGCAAGATGGTGAAAAAAAAATGATTCAGTTTGGATATTGGAATTATTACAGCATTCCATTTGGATGCTCCAGGTTCCTGAAGGGTCTAATTTCCTCTATTGTCTACTATTCCATCCAGGATCCCAACAGAAAACAAACATTGTGGCAGGCTGGTTATAAACAGATGACTTTTTGAAAAGCAGCTGTTTTCTTCTGAAACTTGGAAGAGAAATACTGTATTGTTGTTGTTGTTGTTAGCTGCAAAGTCATGTCCGACCCATCGCGACCCCATGGACAACGTTCCTCCAGGCCTTCCTATCCTCTACCATCTTCTGGAGTCCATTTACGCTCACGCCTACTGCTTCAATGACTCCATCCAGCCACCTCATTCTCTGTTGTCCCCTTCTTCTATTGCCCTCAATCTTTCCCAGCATTAGGCTCTCCTCCAGTGACTCCTGCCTTCTCATTAGGTGGCCACAGTATTTGAGTTTTAGCTTCAGGATCTGGCCTTCTAAAGAGCAGTCAGGGTTGATCTCCTCCAGGACTGACCGGTTTGATTGCCTTGCAGTCCAAGGGACTCGCAGGAGTCTTCTCCAGCACCACAGTTCAATGCTGTCAGCATAATGATGATAGTAGCATATTTTCTACCAGGAATCATGCAGTTTCAACTACAACTTCCCTATTTCTAGTAGACACTGTAATTCAAAATCTTTTTGCGTTTTCTAGCATTCTTTCCAGTTTGCTCGCAGAAATCCATCATTTAAGGAATTCTTTAAAAAGCATACAGGTTGAAGACTTTTAAAATTACCATGAAAATGTGGTGGTATGCTTAAAAATACAGTGTGTGAATATTGTTTCAGGCAATATCTTGTCTGAGATATGTATTTTTGACAAATGGAACTGTCTATTTTTGGATGTCTCCCTTTAGTTCAAGTACTTCAGTAAACATATTTTGTTTATTTTATAAACAGAAAAGAATTAAAGCACTACAATTAGAGTTAGAAAGAAAGAAAAAGGAACATGACAAATTACAGGAAAAAGTTAAGAATAAATTTAAAAAATATGAGCTGCTTTCAGCTGAACAAGTAGAAATACTGGAAAAAAATAAAGATATATACAAAGAACTTACTGAGGTAAGTTAAATAAGAACATGTTGAAACATTGCTCCATTATACTTCGCTTGTTGTGCTTTTGCATTTTCTTCACAGAATATAATGGGATACAAATTGACATTTGGAATAAATCAACATGTCAGTATGAAATTAAATGTAAAATAGCTTGTTCTCTGTGGCTGTAATGGCTTTAGTGATATGCAAAAAAAGAGACTGAAATAATTTTATTTTCAAAATGGCACATTAATGGCAATACTATCAGCTCTTCCCCAAGGGACAAAACTCAGTAGAATCAATGTAATAAAGACCAAAAAGCTTATTGGGAATGTGGGAGGAATTGTACATCTTTGTTTTTACTTGTACATGTGTTTTAGTGAAAACCAGTATTGTAGGCTTCCTCATGCTAAGAATAAAGCTTTTTATGTTGGGTTACTGCCCTCTGTATTCCATGACTTCTGGATTTTATTGGGGTCTAGGAATCTGAGCTGCTAAATTATTAGTTCAGCTTACTCCAGAGAAAACAGTGCAATTTCATTTTTGCAGCCACTATCTCCAGGTGGTACAGTGAATGATATTCTACTAGTGGGAACTCTCCACTAATCCATCTGCCCGTCTTTCCTGTAGCCATGATAACTTGTCAGGCTCTCCTCTCTTTCCCAAGCATTCTGAGGGACAACGTTGTCATTTTCTTTACACTCTGGCAGATTTTGCCCTTTTTCCTCCAGACTTCGAAATGATAAGAGAAGATGTAAGTGGGTCACCAGTTATTTCACTGCTTGTTTCTGTGTTTTTCCTTTTACCATCTGGAGGGAGCAACTAACTGACTGAATAAAGTTCAGTAGTGGGAACATTGGGTAGACCTGTTGCTAAAGATTTGAGAAATCTGGCCAATGACTAATGGAAGTGATAAAGTTTAATAACAAGTGTATGAGACTTCATTTTGATTAGATTCTGTTACTCTTTTTTGATCTGCATTTGTATTTTTCAGAAAATAGCCGAATTAAATCAGAAGATTCAAGAACTTGATGACAAGGAAGAAAATGTGAAAAACGAATTAGAAAATAAGAAGAAATATTTTCAGGGCCTATTAGATGATAAAAAGGTGAATATGTTCATATTAACATTAATAAGTTTTATTTTCAAATGCTAAATAAATGCTTGTCCTCCCTGATCTTGAATGTATCTAAACCTTTCTGTAGGTGGTGCAGTATTCCTTTCCCTTTCTTAAATGAATCTAATCATAATCTTGAGATGGAATAAAATATAAATTCATGTTGGGGTCACTTCTATTTCTTTATTATGAGTATCGGCTCATAATATTTTGGAGACTTTGAAGAAAGGAAGGTAAAAATCAATATGAGGAGGAAAAAGTATTCAACTCTGATAGAAATAGCCTGCTGATTGTACCTTTGCACAGCAGATGGCATCTTTTTGTAAATTATGGTAGAAGTTTACTACTGTAGTTGTCTATGTTAGCAAATGAGATATTTTGGCTATTATTATGAATACTGTGTTTATATAAATGTATTTATAATTGCAGGCCTTTGTATAAAATGTCTTATGTGTATTATTGTTGTGTTGCATTGGTTTTTATTGCGCATATTTGTAAGTGATTAAGAAGTTAATGTGGTTAACCAGGAGAGTTCACATCTATAATTCAATCAAAACAGTGCTTTTAATCTTACTCTAGAGTCCCTAATTCTTTTTTGAATAATAATAACAACAGCAGCATTGACAAAAGCCCCCTGCATCCAGGGGTAATTGGGCAAAACTGAGAATTACTGTATCACTTAATCCTAAAATACAGTATGGGGGGAAGCAATCACAAATAAATGTAAAAGTAGTCAGGGAAATTGTATATCTGGATATCCTTCACCCTGTCACCTTTATCTGATAAGTGAAATTAGGCAAAATGCAGAAATGGAATAACAAATACTAAGCAATATAAATTAAAACAGGAGACAAGAGAAAAGGAATTAACTAAACAAAGTTTATGCTAGTACTGTTCGCAACACATATCCATATCTTTTTTTTCCTTGCAAACTATCCTTGCTTCTACCATGTTTATGGATCAGTTCAAACAGACCAATCAGGTGGGAATGGGATCTTCTTCTTAGTCCATTAACCATCTTCAGCATGGAAGACTCCCATCAGGGTCCCAGGCCAATCAACAGAACCAAGCTATGAGGGTCTTTAAGAAGGCCAAAAGGGTGGGGACAGATCTCACCCCAAGGGGCACGATGTTCCAGAGGGTGGGAGCCATGGCAGAAAAAGCCCTTCTTCTGGACTCTGCTAGTTGGAATGTCTGTCACATACCCCTTCTGATGAAATAAATTGGGTAGGACAATCCCATTGGGGTGGGATTGGGCCCATGCCAAAAAAGGGCTTTCAAAGTGATAATGACACTTTGAATTGGACCTCAAAGTAAACTGGTAATCAGTGTAGCTTGTACAACAGTGATGTTACATGTCCACATGACTGCATTCTATGCTAGCTATAGCTTCCAAATATTCTTCAAGGGTAGCCTCATGTAAATCCAAATAAATAAATCCAAATAAATAAATGTAGAGCACATTGCAATAATCCAAACACAAGAATACCAAGGCAGGAGTGACTGAGTGCAAAAACGTATGATCCAAGAAAGGGCACAACTGGTGTACACACAAACTTGTGCATAGGCTGTCCTAGTAATATCAATATCAATAATAACAATATTAGTAATTTTGTAAAAAATAGAATCCGCCATTAGGAAACATCATATTCTTCCTAATTCTACATCAAGTAAATATTTTAAAATAATTGCATTGAATGTTGAATCATATTTAGATGTAGAATCTGGGATGCATTTTCTGGTGAAAGTCATATAGTTTATTGTTTTGCAAGACGTCAGTTTCTGCATTTATTTCTGGGTATTATTTTTTTAGGTTTCTTATAGCTAGCTCCCTTTTCATATTACTAAATTAATTGCTATTTATTATATTTTTATCCTGCCTTTATTACTTTAAAAGTGATTTAAGGCAGTGAAGTTACCTAATATTCCTCTCTCTTTCTATTTTCCCCAAAACAACAACCCTGTAAGTTGAACTGAGAGAGAACGACTGGTGCAAAGTCATGTATTTGCATTAACTTTATCTAAAATATTTTAGCATTTGCTCTAATCTCTGTACCCTACTTGGCTCTTTTGGGTGGCTTGGCAGAGTGTGATTTGGGTAGGAATTAATACTGTTCATGGGGAAAAGTGATACCTTCTAACTTGAAAGAGGGAATGGTATGTGTTCCCTCCTGAAGAGGCCATTTCTCATTTCAGCATATTAGATAACTATGCTGTCTCCAGGTTTTGCTTTCTGGGAGAATTCTAAAGAACATGTTAGGGCTTCAGCTAAAAAAAATTCTATAAAAAATGAATTATCTGGACCCATTTCGGCCAATAATCAAACCTGGGCATAGGACTGAAACAGCATGGTAGATAATCATTGTCTGGAACTTCATGGAGGGAGGTGGACAAAAGTCTGTTACAATCAGACTTCTTGGTGATATTACTATTGATTGTGTTATTTCTCTGAACCACCTTTGAGGGGTTTGGAGTTTTAGACATCATGTTAAAGTGGTTCCATTCCTTCCTAAGTGGACAATTCCAGTCATTGATAATGGGAGATTAGTGGTTAAGCCTGGGGTCTCCTCCAATATGGAATGCCTTTGAAGGTAATTCAGAAAGTACAACCACTGATTCAGTGGTTAGACTAATGATGAGGGTAAGGAGTATAAAACCAGCCGTAGTTCAAACTATATGATTTGACCTCCATGTAGCTTCAGAATCATCTTTTCCAAGTAGATGAGGTCCACCTGTGCATTCTTTCCAATAGTGAAAATCAGAAAGAGTGTCAGTCAAGGGTGAAGCCACACTTCTGGTGACTTTCAAGCAGTTTGCAGGCCCACTAGATGTAGTGGTGGAAGGCCAACGCACAAGCCTCATAGGGCTCGATTGGTTTGATGGATTGGGCATCCAAGCAACCGGCATTCACCGAATGCAGGCGGCAGACTTATCTTCAGTCTGCCAAGAGTTCACAAATGTTTTCATTTCAAGCCTAGGGGAGTACAATGGTCCTCTGATAGCTTTCAAGCTTGATCCCCTGGTAACATCAATACAGGTCAACCCTCGTCGAGTGCCTTTCACCTCAAAGCCCAAAATTGATGCAGAGCTGGACAAGCTATTAAGTCAGGGGGTATTACAGCCTGTAGACAGTGTGGTGTGGGAGACCCCCATAGTAATGCCACTTAAGGCCAATGGAGAAGTATGCATATGTGCTGACTCTAAGTGCACCATTAACTGGGAATTTCAACAGCATGTATATCTGGTGCCAGTTGTCAGCCATATTTTGGCATCATTGTAAGGAGGCCGCGTGTTCGGTGTTATGTACTGGGCTTTTGGTACCACACCACGTGCGACCTTGGGCAGCAAGCATGGGTTCAATCTGATTGGTTGCTACCCAAGGGTTTGGCTATATATTGTGGCGGGGTGCACCCCAAGTCCCCAGTACAGTTCCAGCTTAAATAAAAGAATGAGTTTCTCTGTACTCAGCTGTGTGTCTTCATTCCTGCTCACCAGAGCCCATGACTTAACAGTGGCGACGAGGATGGGATCCTGCTCCACCGCCTAAAGGCTGAAGTCATGAGGGGTCAGCATTACTAAATACCCAGGGGCGTTTTAAATGTTGAAAAAGTAACTGAATCCCAATTGGAACTTTATTTCTCAAAGCATGTGGATTGAAGATCTTTTATTTCCTATTTCCTATTTTTCATTGTCTATTTCTGTTGGAAATCTGGATTCTTTCTTATGAAAAAAAAGAAAAAAGAAAAACTGAAAAGATTAAGACAACTTTGGCACTCAAAGGGAAACTTTAAAAGGGGCCTGGCTGACTGCCCAGGGAAATAGGTAAGGTACATAACCTTGAGAACTTTGAAAAAACAGCTGCGAAAGGCTTTGTGTTCCCTACCTAGAAAAAAAATTCTCTCTTTTGGATTTTCTAAGTGTAAAGCCTTTAGCTTAAAATACCAATATGGAAGAAGACCAGAAACAAAATTTATTTATGGAGAAAGATCAACAAACTCTCGCTATGTTAAAAACACTAATCCAAATTCTTACCACAACCAATGAAGTACTAAGAGGCTATGTGAAGGAACAAGAAGACAGTCCAAACTTTGACTACAATTAAAGAATCATCTATACAAAATACAATAGAAAAAATGAAACATTCAAGTACGATGACAGAAGAATCTACTATTAAACAAATATTGATATTTGAAAATCCAGAAAAGACATTGACAACTTGGAAAAAGGAAAAGGTTTCTTATACTACTCCGAAAATCATTTCTCTTATATACTGATCATGTGAAACAATAATAAAAAGCACAGGAAAGACATATTGAGCAATGACCAAAAATTGAATTATTTATCTTATTTGTAAAACATATTTGTAAATAATAACTTTGATTTAACAAGTGTACCTTTACTGAAATCATGTTACCTAACTTGCATTACATTTCAGTTGCAGTTATGAAAATAGTTCTGTTTTGGGATAAATAATTTAATGCACCATTGCATCTAATTGTGCTTTTAAACCTTTTTTTTAATTTTCAGGAGAAATATTTAGGCATTTCAAGCCAATTTACTAAAGTCAATGAGAAAATTGCACATTTAAAAAAAGAAATTGCAAAATTAAATACTTTAAGGAAAGGACAGGAAAATCATGTAGACAATATAGAAAAAACTGTAGCGATGTTGAGGTAAGAATCACAGTCCAATAAATAATGCATAGTGTTAAGTTGGGAGAGGTGGAATGGGAGCTTTCAAAAATTTCTCACACTTTCAGCCTCTTGCCCCAGTCTCTTACATTTATTTATTTTTTTATTTTAATTCCATTTATATCCCGCCCTTCTCCGAAGACTCAGGGCGGCTTACAAGCTTAGCAGTGGGTCCCCCAGCCCTATAGAGGACATTCTGAGATGCGCACAGTTTGACTCAGAGGGCAAAGAAAACTGAGTAGCTGTATTGTTGCTGTTTAAACACATACAAAAATATATGTATGAGAATGTTTTTCCCTGCTAACAAAAATAAGATACAGGGTTGCTGACAGAAAGGAGATGGGGAAAAGACTGAATAATAATAATAATAATAATAATAATAATAATAATAATAATAATAATAATAATAATAATAATAATAATAATAATAATAATAATAATAATAATAATAATATAACAACAACAACAATAACAGCAACAATAATGAATATGACACAAATTATACCTCAGAACAGATATAAATCAAATAAAAGTTATAAAACTTTTAGAAAATTCAGTCATCACAAAGATGAATTGTGTGAAATATAGATGCGTGCACACAGACACACACACATATATATGATTTACACACTGCATACACACACCATTCAATCAAATTTATTAAGCAAAAGGAAAACAACACAATGAAGTATTACTGTGGTTCATATGAACTGTGTCCTCTCTGACGTTTAACTAATGAATGATTAATATCGCCTATATCTTTATCATCATATTACCTATGAAACCACAGAATGTCTTTAAGATATGCAGTATATCTATGAAATCATTTCAGCTTGTAAAAACTTCTTTGTGAAGAGTTGTAAATCACAGACATTTATGAAAAGCCAAGATTTTCTTAGAATGATGACATCTAATGATGTGCTTTGTGATATCACAGTTTCAGTTCCACCCATTATATACTTATGCATGACCGAAATACAACAGGGATGATGTTTGTGTTGTGACAATATGATATATGTTTTGTCATTTGTCCTGGGCACTGATGGTAGATAAACTGTTTTCAAGAACTATAGTCATGGAATATTGTGTAGGACAAAAACTGACCTTCTATTCTAAAGAAGTTAGAACCCTTTTTAAAACATTCCTGTATGACAAAAATATGCTTTTTGTAGTCTTTATGGATGAACAACATTAGTATCAAATAGATTACATAATAATAAAAAAGTAGATGGAGTCAATCTAATCAATCAAGACATTTTCAGATACACATTGACAAACAGACTACGAATTGCTGGTTTCAAATATATGAATTAGAAAATTAAAGTAAGTAAGCGTGTCAGCAGTTTGTTAACCTGGAGGCCTTATAGTAGGAATATAAGATCAGTGTAAGATACACATTTAATATGCTTACATCATACAAGTATCAAAGAGGAGCAGGGAAGAGTGATGATATCATGAAACCAAATATTGCCAACAATTATGAGGAAGAGCTAAAAACTTTTCAGAAAAAGTTGAAGGAAATGTACTGAACTCAATCACAAATGTTAACAGGAAAAAAACAAGAAGAATAAATGAGATACATATTTTAAGATCAGGGAAATGATACAGGAAATTTTGTAACTAAACTAGGAATATTCAAGAGCAATCATCTGATGGAGATTTAAAAAAAGATAGGAAGGAACCTGTTATAAGTTTAACAGTGGGGTTAGAGAATGACACATTTTAGTATATATTTAGGAGCCGTCTTCATCAGCAAGTGAGATAGATTAGCTGATGAGCAGAAAAGCACCAAGCATAAAGGAAATGCCTACTGAAATTTTTAAAGATTCAGAAAATTATTAACACCTCTCCTCCAATGAATATGGAACAAGCCTCTTGGTGGTGCATATACTGTACTTGTACCAAAAAAGAGGACATGTAAGGAAATGTATGGATCACTGAATCATTGCAGTGATTCTTAATGTAAGCAAAATTCTGCTTAAAATCTTGTCTGAACTACAGAGCCATACAGGCAGAGAAAGGATGGCAAATTAATTAGCAAATTTCAGAAAAAAATAAAGGATTAAAAATAATTAGCTCATATATGATCAACAAGCAAGAACTTATTTATTTTGGTGTTCTAATTCTAATTGGCAAGATCAAGTAAACTAGGGATAACCACACTGTATGGAAAGGATCGAGCATTAATGACCAGGTGGTTCTGCCCCAGGTGGCTGATGGACCCTGAAAGGTTCCAGACGAAGCTTGGGACATTTCCTGCTTCCCTTGCCCACGACTCTGCCGAGGCCCTAGTAGAAGCCTGGGAGAGGGCGGCTGATGGGGCCTTGGATTGAGTTGTGCCTTTGTGGCCTCTGACCTGGCGCAGACCCCGGGTGGCCCCCTGGTTTACCGAGGAGCTCCGGGAGATGAAGCACCAGAAAAGATGCCTAGAGAGCTGTTGGAGGTCCAGCGGATCCGAATCTGATCGAACACGGCTAAGAACTTATCTTAAGTCTTACCTAGTGGCGATGGAAGCGGCAAAGCGTGTTTACTTTTCCGCTCTCATTGCGTCCGCAGATAACCGCCCAGCCGCCCTGTTTAGAGTGACTCGCTCCCTGTTTAATCAGGGACCGAGGGATGACCCCTTCCAGGGTAGGGCTGAGGAATTTGTACAGTATCTGCAGGACAAAATCGCTCAGATCCGGACTGGCTTGGACTCCGACTGGGTGGAATCCGGCGGAGTGGAGAGGGCAGGTCTTGATCATACCATTTGGGGTGAGTTTGACCCTGTGACTCTGGATGATGTGGACAGGATCATGCGTAGACTGAGCACTACAACTTGTTTACTGGACCCATGTCCCTCCTGGGGAGGTGACAGGGGGCTGGCTCCAGGCAGTTGTCAATGCTTCTTTGATGGAGGGTGTCTTCCCCTCCGCCTTAAAAGAGGCGGTGGTGAGGCCCCTCCTCAAGAAGCCTGCTCTGGACCCGGCCTTGTTGAATAACTACCGTACTGTCTCCAACCTTCGCTTTGTAGCAAAGGTTGTTGAGAGTGTTGTGGTGCGTCAGCTCCCGCAATTCCTGGATGAAGCAGACTATCTGGACCCGTACCAGTCCGGTTTCAGACATGGCTATAGCACGTAAACGGCATTGGTCGCACTGGTGGATGATCTCTGGTGGGCCCGGGATGGGGGCTGTTCCTCTGTCCTGGTCCTACTTGACCTCTCAGCAGCTTTTGATACCATCGACCATGGTATCCTGCTGCGACGGCTCGAGGGGTTGGGAGTGGGAGGCACTGTTTTATGGTGGTTCTCCTCCTACTTCTCGGGCCACTTGCAGTTTGTATTGGCAGGGGGACAGAGATCTACCCCGAGGCCCCTCACTTGTGGGGTGCCTCAGGGGTCGGTTCTCTCCCCCCTCCTGTTTAACATCTATATGAAGCTGCTGGGTAAGATCATCAATGGCTTTGGGGTGAGGTATCACCAATATGCGGATGATACCCAGTTGTTCATCTCCACCCTGAGCCAACCCAGTGATACCCTTGACATGATGTCCCGGTGCCTGGAGGCGGTGCGGGTCTGGATGGGAAGGAACAGGCTCAGGCTTAACCCCTCCAAGACCGAGTGGCTGTGGATACCGGCATCTCGTATTGTCCAACAAGTTCCACCTCTTTTGATGGGGAGGTATTGCCCCCTCAGAAAGGGCTCACAACTTGGGTGTCCTCCTGGATTCATGGCTTAATTTGGAAGATCATCTAATGGCTGTGACCAGGGGGGCCTTCGCACAGGTTCGCCTAGTGCGCCAGTTGGACCGAGATGCCCTATGCACAGTTACCCATGCCCTTGTCACTTCTCGCCTGGATTACTGCAATGCTCTTTACATGGGGCTGCCTTTGAAGAGCACCCGGAGGCTTCAACTGGTGCAAAATGCAGCCGCGCGGGTGCTTATGGGAGTATCTCAGTACTCCCATGTTACACCACTCCTGTGCGAGCTGCATTGGCTTCCGGTTACCCTCCGAGTGCGATTCAAGGTGCTGGTAATAACCTTTAAAGCCCTACATGGTTTAGGCCCGGGGTACTTGTGAGACCACCTGCTGCCATTGTCAACCTCCCATCACCCGGTTCGCTCCCACAGAGTCGGCCTCCTCAGGGTTCCGTCGGCCAGGCAATGCCGGCTGGCGACCCCCAGGGGGAGAGCCTTCTCTGTGGGTGCGCCGACCCTCTGGAATGAGTTGCCTCCGGAGCTGCGGATGGCCCCTGACCTTCACTCCTTCCGCCGTGACCTGAAGACGTGGTTCCAACAAGCGGGCCTGGACTGACTACGATTTTTAATTAGGCTTTTTACTGGGTTAAATTGTCTTGTAATTTTGCATTTATTGTTTAATTTTCTTTTAAATTTTTTACTCTTATGTTTTTTAATTTTTATTGTTGTGAGCCACCCTGAGTCCTTAGGGAGAAGGGCGGCATATAAATTTAATGAAATGAAATGAAATAAAATGTCCTTAGAAAAGCTAGTTACTCAATAGGGACAGCTTGAGATGGAAAACATTTGTTTATGTGCTATAGTCACCAGGAGCTGAACCTATTTGCTACTAACTAGCTTAAGTACTTAAGTACTTGTCAGTACTTAAAAGTACTGACAAGAATGCCTCAGTTTCTACTGCAGCTAAGCTGTGCATATGTTTTGTTAAAGATTATGGCTTCAGTCCCTTAACTTTCACTTAAAATGTCTTAAGGGGTTAAAAAAAAGGTTTGCCAGTTGAGGTAGGTACATATGTGGCTTCATTTAAATCAGGTTCATGTGTTTTATATTATTATATAAATTTATATTCTATATCTATAAAATATCTCTGGAGACGTGTGCGTGTGTGTGTGTATGTATGTGTACATTTGGATTTAGCTGGGGAAGTAATGAAGAAGAAATGGTCCAATAAACTGTATGTGCACATTGCCCTTACACATTTATAAAGCATCTCACTAGATTGCAATCACTGTTTCTGCATGAGCAGTTTGCCTAATAGTTCTGAGTAATTTTTCATACAAGTAATGATATATTTTCTCTCCCTTAAAGAGAAAAATATACCAAAATAAAGTCCAAGGAGGAAAATACTCAGAGATTAGTTGATTTTCTCCATGCCCGGCTGGATGCTGTTAGAAAAAAAATAAAGACAGACAACAGAGTATTTGATGAGCTGCTGTGGAATAGAGAAAATGATTTGAAAATTAAGAAGGTTTGTGCTATTTACATCATCATCATCATCATCATCATCATTATTATTATTATTATTATTATTATTATTATTATTATTATTATTATTATTATTATTATTATGTTTCATTTTTTCTTGATAAAATGAATATGTACTAAAGTTAAATTGATTTCCTTGACAAAAGTATATCAAACTATATGGGCATTCTGATGAACCATCTTTGGGGGAAAAACATTAACCAAAAGACACAATGTCCTTCCAATATGACACTTATTTGTTTCTTATTAATAGTTTTCCTATGAAAGGTCCATGCTCATTTAACTTGTTTCTAACTAATGGTATATAGGAATGTCCATGGGAGATAAGGCAAAGAAATGCAATCAAGAGAACAGTTGGAGAAAAGGCAGCTGAGCTCATTAGCAAGAATGTGGGTTGGAGGAGGGGCTCAGAAGAGATCTTCTCTTCTTGGGCTGTAAAGGTGGGGGAGAGAGGTATTCTTTTCAGAACTTGCAAGTTTCTGTTAATATAGCTTTACAATAATGTAAAACTAGCTCATCTGGTTTTTTGTCTCATCTACCTTATAAGCTGATACTAACAGAATTGAGAAATTGGAGGACCATTAGATTTCATACGTGAAGTTCCAAGTATAAGCTAAGTGAGTTTCCACATGAGGAGTTCTGTGGCTGTATAATGCTGATACAAAGCCATACAAAAGTATCAGTGCAAAGTTGATCATAGATTGGATATAAATGCAACCCCAACATAGGACTTTTTTTTTGTTTCAGCCAGATTGCTTAGTGGAATTGATGAAGATGATGGTTGATCTAAGCTCCCCCAAGTCATAAACATGCAGCCACAGAGCTATTCCGATTTTAAAATATGTATCTCATTTTCCTATTACAGAGAGTAAGAAATATAATCTTCTAAAGAAAGTCCTGGTTGTTTTTCTTTGCATTTTTTCTTCTGAGACTATGTTTGGCATCTAAAATGGGTCCCCTAAGCTTTTTCAGAAAATGATGGACAACTAGATCTAAGCCCTTACTGTAGCAATAGGGCTGCTTATCGGAATATCTTTTAGAAGCTTCACAATATATAAGGCAAGGGTCCCCAAACTCATGAATGCAATGGATGAATTTTGTCTTGTCACTTTTTCTCTTACCAATCTACCTCACAAGCAAGTTTGTATCATGCTAGTGAGAGTGTGTTGTGGGATATTGAAGCAAATCTGTATCTTATATACTTGCATTTGTCATTGAATTGAATGTGCATTGCATTGCAACTTTTGTCATTTGCCTGTCTTGCCTGCCTTTGCCCATGCTCACAAAGTTGTTGGGACAAGAACAAAAATGAAAAGTGATCCTAGATCTTTACAGAGATAAAGTGGGGGATAACTGTAATCAACCATTAAAGATAAAAAATATTGTCCAGAACTTTTTGGAAGACTATAGTGGAAACAGAATCGTATCTTCCATTCTGTTAACAGTAGCCTCCATTGTATTTTAGTTATTTCCACAAATAAAATGTGACTTTTATTTTCTTGTAGATTACTCCTTTGTATTTTAGTAGTAGCATACTAAAACTACTATACTTTTGTAGCATAGAGTGCATTTGATCAGTAGTGAGTTTCTCACTGGCTGCAAAGTTTCTTGTGCAACGACTCTATATTTAGTGGCCTAGAACACTGAAGTACACTCTACAGAGACCTGCTGTTGAAAATGCAGAAGCCACAGTTAGTGCAAAATGTAGCAATAGGGCTGCTTATTGGAATTTCTTTTAGAAGCTTCACAATATATAAGGCAAGGGTCCCCAAACTCATGAAGTTTCAGATTGTTCATTGACACCTAAATATTTATTACTTGGAAATAATTTAATAAATACCATTTTAAGTAGTAGTAGTATAATTGATGATAATAATAATAGTTGTAAAACAATCAAAATGACCAGATTAAAATTTTATGGGATTTCTAAGGATAAATTGATGAAGTCTTGTCACACAACAACTGTTGTTGAAAAGAAGAAAGTAATGGATAATTGATATGGCAAACCTTGGGGACAGTAGAATAGAAGACAGAGAATTGGAGAAGATCACAGAGTATCAAGATCTGGAAATCAAAGCTGAAAGATTATGGAATGGACTGGCTATGGTGGTCCCAGTGGTTATTGGCACCACTTTCCTATAATGCATCATTTCACATTATTTACATAATAAATAAAAAAGTCAATCACGAACAATAATGGAACATTTGAGATGTTTGTTTTAGTCTTGTAAGATGGCCAGAGTCAGTAAAATAGGTGCTATACAAATTAAATAAATAATAAATAATAAAATTATTAAAAACAGAATTAGCCCAAAATTATGGCCAAAAACAAACATGCCTTAAAAATAGGTAGGAACTTTTCTTATTGATAATGAAACTATACAGGGTACATATTGACATGCCTTAGGTATCAGTTTCTACTGGTGTCATGGACCTAGAGTATCTGTATGTGCACATTAATGACGATATACAGTTTTGTTAATCAATGTGGACCATTTGGATGATGTAAAGCAGGGGTAGGCAACCTTGGCTCTTTTATGACTCGTGGACTTCAACTCCCAGAATTCCTGAGCCAGCCAGCTCAGGAATTCTGGGAGTTGAAGTCCACAAGTCATAAAAGAGCCAAGGTTGCCTTCCCCTGGTATAAGGGAACATAAATTAACTTACGTGATGTTGATCTTTCCCCATTCTTACTAGAACAAATTAAGGCCAGATATTAGAATAAAGGAGAATGGTAGAACTTTTTGTTGCTGACACATAATAATCTTTAATGAATTTCAGTTTTGTCTCTTTTTAGCTTTTATTTTTTCACATAAGATATTGCTATCAGGGTGGCAAAGAGGAATGGAATGAATTTCTTTCCAATTCCTAGTTAGCAGACTGTGCTAAATCAGAAAAAAGGAAAATAATAATTTGATACCACATACTCTGCCTAATTATAGAAAATTCTTTTAATATATAAGGAATAGTTACTGATACAGTCATTGTTATCAACATTCTGTTTTTCTTAGCAGTACAGTTTAGGCAGCACCATAGTTTTTAATTTGTTTCTTTTTTAGCTTTATATTTTTGCAAGAACAGAAGAATGTGGAATAATAAAAACTACTGTCTGTCTTAAAGTTGAATTATCCATTATCATATGTTGCAGAAATGTTATTATGTCCCTCTTTTTTGTAAAGCACAAAAAATGTATCTTGTGCTTTAACATCAACACATTTTTTCACCTAAACCCTATCATTTGCCAGTCCTATTATGTATGAGGGCAAAATAAATGCACAATCTATTAACATTATAAGGCTAAAAAATAATCTTAGAACTAATGAATGGGATGGGTGAATGGATTTAAAATGCGATAGCAATTTTGCTAGTCCTGTCATACAGGGATATCCTTAGCTTCACTGAAGTATTTTGTGTTTTAAAAATTCAAGCATGACATACAAAGTGTAGATTTTTCATGTGTACATTTTTATTAGTAATTCATATTGGTGTATGAAGTATTGCAGTTTTTCTGTCTAGGTAATGAAAAAATATCACTGAGATGTCATACAGTATATTGAGTTGAGAATTAGTTCATACTGATTTGTGAGTTGTGAACCTTTTACCCATGGATAATTATCCAAATGTTCATCTCTAATTTATCTTGTAATGTCCTTGATATTTACTATGTTCTCCCAATATGTGCACAATACATCAAACTGTAGCAAAATCAGAGCAGAAGGAACAATGTTATCTTGGGGTGATTTAACCCCCTGTGAATAAGCTGAATACTGTTTTTAACATATGTTTCTCTAGAAAGGTGCCACTATTTTCAATAATGCAGCATACTTGGGGTTCCCAAGCAGTTTCTAAAACAAAATTGCTAACTTCATAAGGTTTCATATACTTTCAGATCATAGAGCTAGCAATTCAGACCTGCCCAGTTTGGACAATCCAATTTATTTTAATATGCAGGGCTTATCTTAACTGCTTTATTTCTTCCTTTGTATGTAGAAGAAGCCAGGAAGCTGCAATGAAGGGCAGCTTCTTTAAAATGCAAACTGCGAAATGTGGTTAATTACTTAGAAACTAACCACTTTAATAAGTTAAGTTTGGCTTGTTTAGAAGCCATTAATCTTGAATATTAGTTCATGAGAATAGGAAACCAGCTTACTGTGACTTTTGTTTCATCTACTGGGTGAAAGAGAGAAATAGTAGTGAAGGGGTTACACAAATCTCATATATATCCTATTTAATTAAGTTGGCTTTGATCAGTACTTTGGCACCAATATTTGAAAATATCTGGTAACATTGAAATGTGCATCTAAGTATGTTTATTCTAGAGTTTATTCTGAAATGTGAATATATAAACGTGTAATCAACTCATAACTTTTTAAAAACTGACTAGGTATACTAATTTGAAATATTAATTTACATAGCTAAATAATAATGCCGCTTGGGGTGTGTGTGAAAGCCCTAATAAGCAGGCATATACATAGAATGAAGGCTACTGCTAAGCTTGTAAACCGCCCTGAGTCTTTGGAGAAGAGCGGGATATAAATGGAATTAAAATAAAAAATAAATAAAGATTCCTTAGCCTTTTTAATGTAAAACTTTCCATTATATTGTATTGAAAATATGTTTTATTTCTCCTGATTTCAAACAGGGATAAACAGTATTGAATTTGATTTTTTAAAAAAATTATTGCTGTAAGCCAAACCATAGTAGGAAAACGATCAAAATTTAAATATCATACAATATATATATAATGCTGTTAAGTGAAACTATTATTAAAAATTCACAATAAATATAAGTTGTATTCCAAATGGTACCTGAACACATCACAAAAATTCTACAGTTCAGGGTGCAATGAAGTAAAAGTGAGTAATAACCACTGACTAGAGAAACATGTGGAATAAATCTATTTAATTGCATATTTAAGAATAGCTTTGCATTCATGTGGTGTGAACAGAACTGAATGCCCTATTGCAAACCCAATAATACCAGTGTCAGTGAGCCATGTGAGTTGTCTCTATGGGTTGTAAATTGGATCCCCTCAGTGACCAGTTAATGTTTTCTGTATTTACGGCTGTATTTCTGTTTTTCACAGCCACCGGGGCACTTTGGCAACATAAAAATTTAAAAATAATTTTTAGCAATCATACCGTGCCAATTTTTTATAGTTAAAGGGGCTCATTTAAATTGGAAAACCTGCTAGTCTGAAATTTTCATCTGAAGGATTACCACCAGCCAGAGCTACTTGTCTGATGAGGGTTTCACATGGCTTATCTAATGTGAAATCTCCATGTGGTATATAGTTTCATTAAACGGTGATCAAGAATACATTAGTTCAAAACAAGAAAAGGCAATGGAGCTTAATCCGCCAGGCATCTTGGCGCAACAACTTTAAAAGAGTTATTGAAGTGAAACAATTTGAGAATTAAAAGTCTTCCACTTATATAAGACTCCTGTCAAAAGCCTAAAAGTCAGGCTTTCATGTTTCAGTCTTCCATTTGTATAAAAATGCAAAATAAATAGAACATGTTTGTATGTGAATCATAACCCAAACTCTTTATGTGAGCATAATGTTAATCTTTCCCAAAATTATGAAGCCAATGATTTAAGTATTTTTTTTATTTTTCAAACAGTCACTCTGAACTATTTCCCATAGCTGTTGACCAGATCAACACATGTAATTGCTGACCAAGATGTTACAAAATACTGTCCAAGATGTTACAAAATACTGAATGAATCTAACAAAGCCACCCAAGGAAATTGAATGTGGGATTATGTAGTACATCTTTAATACAGTTGGATAGACTCTATCTAACCTTTTTTATTGCACAAACATTCATGTCATTTCAATTTTAAATTCTGTAGCTGGGATACATATAAGGAAATTTGTCATTGCATTAGTATTATTACTATTGCATTTTAATTTCAATTATAGGAAGTTCTGCATACACATCCATTTGTCTGTAGTAACTACTATAGAAACATATGGAAAAGCTCTTAAATAAAAACAGATGAAATCTGGTGTGTATCAAAAAGATTGTCATAAAAATTGCTCAAGCAGAAAAACTGTCTTGGGATATATAAAGTCAATTATTGCTCTGACTAGATAAAGATAATTACTGGTTCTTGCACCTTTCTAATACTGAAGATTCCATGTTGCATATTTTGGAAATACTCCAATTTACTCTAAATGTCTATGTAGGTATTGTTTTCAAATTGAAATCAAAATAAATTTTATGATTCAATCATAGATATGCTTAACAGTAGATGGGAAGTTGTCATACAGAATCATGATAGATGACTGAAACCACATATAGATTTGTAGATTCTTCTGTTGGATCTGAGGTTTTATGTATCTGTAGATATTAAAGAATATAGTATTAATAATCCTAAACAAACCATATCATAATGTCTATTCTCTTGTTTAGTAACACAATTTAACATCCTTTTCTACATATACACATATAGCTCCTGGATACCTGCTTCTCTTATCCAGGAAGATAGAAGGCAAGCTCTCTTTGCTTACTAGCAGCAACAGATCATTTTCCAATCCAGCCTTCATGCTTACAAATAACTCATCAGGCACTTGGATATATAGTTTGGCAAAGATTGCATAACCTATGACTTTTCACATAATGATCAATTGTATCTCATATTTCTGTTCTCTGTACTTGTTCACTAATGTGGTTAACTGTCCAGAGTTGATATCAAATTTAAGCTAAAATTTATCTTGCATTGAGACCCTTTTAAATTTCTTTGTCAATAATCCAGAAGTAGGTTGCCATTATCTTCTTGGAACATATCTTTTCAACTTCCCAGTGTTGTCTGTGGTCTTGGAATTTCTGGTAGACTCCTGTAGAGACTACTTCTAATTCTATTCAGGGTTTGTTTGTTTTTTCAAATTTAGTTAGATGTTGTCACCAATAGGTACTTTTTCTGTAGTGATATTCAAAGAACAGCAAAATAGCGACATCGCTGTCAGAAATTCATCTGAATAAATTATTTCAGTTCCCCCAGACATGTAGTCAAATAGCTGTACATAGGGAAGTATAGGTAATACCTGACTTATGATCTGTTGTTTGCAGCCATTCGCAGTCATGATAGTTTTTGAGAGAGGTGCTTTACAGCCTGTAAAGCACTTCTGACTGTCATAAAATGTTGCATCAGCATTTCAAGAGCTTGGCAACCTGCTTGCATTTATGACTGGTTGCCAGTTGCCACAAAGTGATCACCATTTGGAATCTTCTCTGCCATCTTCCCCAGAAAATCAGTGGGGAAGACAGCAGGAAATGTTTCAAGGAGAGGGAATGTTGGATTTGAAGGTCATTGCCCCAGTGCACCAAGGCATTTTTCCCATTCTCCAAACGCTTGGAGGAGTAATCCTCCAGTGCACGGGAATGGACCTCAAATCTGGCAAAAATACTAGAGAATGCTGGTGTTTGCTAGTGTTTCCCCTGAGGGCAAAATGGTAGCAAACACCAGCATTTTCACTCCACCAGAGAAGAAAACTCTGGTGAACACTAACACTTTACCCCTTTCAGAAGGCTGGCATTCACTAGCATTTCCCCTCCAGAATGGAAAGCTCTAGTAAATACTGGTGTTTCAGCCCCTCCAAAGGGGAAAATGATAGTGAATGCTATCATTCTCAAGATTCTCCCTTGTGGTGTGGGGAGAGAGCCTGGGTCTCTGGAGTCTAGGTCACTAGATTCTCTCTGTGGAACTTTGCTTAATAACTTGCACAAGAGAGAGCTGGGATTGCAGTTGCTGAGTGAAACAGTCATGTGGCATCCATCTTAACGACCACTTCACTAAATGACCAAAATTCTGGGCCCAATTATTTATTTATTTATTTATTTATTTATTTATTTATTTATTTATTTATTTATTTATTTATTTATTTATTTAAATTTCTATACCTCCCTATTTCCGAAGGACTAAGGGCGGTTTACAGGGCAGCATAAAATACAATATAAAAATAATATAGAATTAAAATACATTAAATTAATTAAGCCCAATTAAAACAATATTTAAAAAGCTAAAACCCCTTCAATTATGAGAGCTTGCCTAAACAAAAATATAATCCCTGATATTCAAGCATGGCCATTTCTGTAGAGATGGTATACATTGTGCACTGTAATTTTGGAGAAGAAGAAAACAGGGAGCAGTTGTAATATAAAAGAGTATTTTATTGTCTCTCTATGAAGAGTACGGAGATTATGTCTACAAGCAATCATAACAGCTACTTTAAAATGCTTAAGGATTTGTGTACCTATATAGTTGGACTATATTTTTTCTCTGAACAGCTGTTTCCCCATGCTGCATTACTGTACATCCTATTTTCAAACAGATTGCTGTTATATATCATAGGATTTCTCTTTGAGAACTTAAAAGTATTATTGAGAAGGAAGCTAGTTTCTCCATTTTTAGGTTGTAACTTAAATGAGCAGCCCTTTAAGTTCCAGTTCATTTGCATATTAAGAATTATTTTATTGTTGGGTAATCTTACATTAATAAAGATCTTATAGCAGCCAGAAAGTACAACAACAAAGAATTTAGGTACTCCCTAAATTCCATCAGCGCCTGAATAAAACACAGACTGTATTAATGTATGGGCACTGTTATAAACTCTATTAATATAGCTGAAAGCCGTCAAGCTTCAGTGACTCAGAAACATAAAAAAAAGTTTATATTAAAATTACTGAACACTACAGAAATGGGAACAATACATATAAATTAAATTCTACTCCCAACTTTAAAAGCTACCTTTCTGTATAATATATAGTTTTTGCTTCTCCTTGAAAATTGTAATCTTGTGGGTTTAGGATATTTATGTTCTAAATAATGCTTTTTTGACCAAGGTGTAATTGTTCCAATCAAATTAAGACTGCTGCTTCTAGTATATTCTGCCAAAGTAATTTTTGGCTATCAACATAAGGGGATTTTTTTTATTACCGTAGTAGTTAGCATTGAGAACAGCAGTATTTACTGTTGCCTGCATTTTTGTGGTTCACAGATGAACACTCCTCTTGTGTATTAAGTAACAAATGGCAATCACTTTATCATTTGTCTTATGACAAATAGCAGATTCAGGCACAAACTGCTGCCTGTAGCAAACTTACAGGATGAAGTTCTTTATTGTTTATGGGTGGTAGGTTGATATATTCATGCCTTGTTTGTTTGTGAAATGAACAAAAATCAGTAAGCAGGCTTGAACAGAAATTTGGCTACATAATCAATTGTACTTTCTCCCTCATACACGCCCCCCCCTTGCTCAATATCTCCTGAAGATCCTACAAGGAAATTTGCTGAATTAGTTCTAAGCTGCAAGCTGGCTTTAGAAAAAAGTCATTAAAGGATGCACTAAATTGTGACATTATGCCCTTAAGCCAAAATAATACTGAATGGAGTTCCTACCTCACATTAACCTCCCTAATAAAGGTCTTGATTTTGATAGCTAGTTGTTATCATAAGCAAGCAATGTCAGAGAATAATTGAAGAAAAATATTGGAGGTGGTTAGCAATATATTAACCTTTTCACTATTTAATCTTCAGATTTTGAGAACCATTACAAATAAACACCATAGCATTATATTCATTGTTATTAGCATTTTACATGTCATCTGAATGACCACTCTTTCTTGAAGTACATTCTATATATGGATTTTTTTTCTTCACAAATTCTGCTCTAATTTTGAAGCTCTATTTCTTTTATATCTTACCCTCAGAGCAACAGACAAAACTATAAAAATATATCATTTCTCCTATTGCTAAAAATTTGCCTTTCCCCAACAGGTTTAACCTCTGATTTTCATGTATCCTGTTCAAGTAAGCGCATTGTAACAATGGAAATGGGTTTGGGTGCTTTCTAAATGGAATAATTGAAGAATTTTTAGAGAAAGCAAATTAATTCTGATGACTGCTAAAGAAATTTGAGCAGGACAGATGGAATGGTGGGGATGATAAAACAGAATTTATTTCAAAGCATGATGATATCAAATCACAAAGAAGTACTTCTATTTAAAGAGCAAGGATTTATTGTTATCATTTCTGGCCTATAAGTCAAACATGCTGCTTCTACCTGTGACTAACCAAATGGCCCAAAAAGCCACAAAGTAGGAAAATGATTGCCTTCCCCATCCGCAATATTCTGTGCTGAACAACATGCAGGGTACATAAAAGTTCTGTTTTGTTGCTAGTTATTGTTAGATCTATATTCCTTGTATATACCTAATTTTTTGCCTTTAAAACATAATAATTTATACTTATGTGAGTTACTTTTAAGAGAAATATATTTCAATTTCCATCTGTGTCATTATCTTAATGTATTTATTTAGAAACAGTAGTATTCAGTAGTACTTAATTCTTGTTACGAATGCATAGGATTGTAGCATTACAGCAAAATCCTTTGTATTCATTCAGAAGGGTGTCTCACATTGTTGAGTAAGACAGACTCCAAAAATAATTATGCATACAGTTGCAATATCAAAAGTATAACTCTGAAATGATCAATATAGAGTAGAATCCATCAAATATTATGGAACCTCTGACCAAATATGCATAGCTTGGCAATTTTTATATGCCAAATCTACCACTATCAGTTTTATGAAATGTATTCTACATTATAATTTAATAAGCAAATAAACACCAACTTTTCAATTTTTCTTAAGCCCACTGTTTCCTACTCTGGCAGTGGCTCTCTGGGATCTCTGCCTGAAATCCTTATAATTATCTGCAATCAGCTCCTTTTTAAAACTGAAGGTGGAAGTTGAAAACATCCATGTGTTTGATTACTCAACTTCATAAAAGCACAAGTTAAAAAGTTGCATAGAACTGCCCCCTTCATATTAGAAATAAGAATACACTATAACAGCTATGTAGAAGATGGGCAAAAGAAGATACACAATTAAACCTGCAATAATTTAATAAAGGAATTTTTATACATTGCTGTTTTGAGACATGTGGGGGCAGGAATTCAAACAAAGGTTGATTGTACAATAAACTTTTTCATAATCATTAGATCCTTTTTCCTCAACATTGGAATAGGGGACCAGAAACCCTCCATATTTTGCTAAAGTACAACTCCCAGTTACCTCTGTCAGTATGGCATATGCTAATGGATGCTAGATTTTTAGTAGAACAAGATCTGGCACCACTGATTACCTACAACAATGCAATCACATAGATTTATTATTTTTATTTTTTATTATGGTGTTGTGTTGCCGGTTCTTTACAGGCAATAAGCGAGACGGAAGGTTGCAAACAGGAACATGCTTTATTGAGGCAAACAGGAACAGAACTGAAACAGAGGCTGCTGTGCAGCTACTTATATGGTTGGCTACTTATATGGTTGGCCACAACTTTCTCTCACAAAAAGTAGAGAAGGGAACTAGGGGATTAGCCATATTGGATTTAATTCTCACTAACAGAGATAAAATGATAGAAAGTGTCAAAGCCACAGGAACCTTGGGGGGAAGTGATCATGCAATATTGGAATTCAACATTATGGAAGCACAAGCAATAGAATACAGCCAAACTAGAGTCTTGGACTTTAAAAGAGCTAATTTCAATAAACTTAGACCTTGGGAAGAATTCCATGGATGAGAATCGTAAAGGGGAAAACAACTCAAGAAGCTTGGGAAATTTTGAAAAGTGAAATAATAAAGGCCCAGTCTAGCACAATACCAAAAAAGAAGAAAAATAACAGCTTTCAAAAGAAACCAGCATGGCTGCATAAAGAACTCTCTGATAAACTGAAAGATAAAAAGGACAAGTATAAGAAGTGGAAAGACGGGCACATAACTTAGGCAGAATATCAGCAAACAGCCCGTGCCTGCAAAGATGAAGTGAGGGAAGCTAAGGCTCAAAATGAACTAAGGCTTGCGACCAAAGTCAAAAATAACAAAAAAAGCTTCTTTCAAGAAGAAATAAGAAAAAAGTTAAGAAAATGATTGGTCCATTAGTGGGGGAAAGTGGCAAGAAGGTGACAAGCAATAGGGAGAAAGCAGAAGTATTTAACTCGTTTTTTGCTTCTGTCTTTACACAAAGGGAAAAACAAGTCCAACCTACCAAAACCAGTGCCATAAAAAACAGAATAGAAACGCAAGTTAAGATAGGCAAGAAAATGGTAAGTGAGCACCTGTCCAGCCTAGATGAGTTCAAATCACCAGGACCAGATGGATTACACCCCAAGGTTCTCAAGGAACTGGCAGACGTGATCTCAGAACCACTGAACTATATTTTTCAAAGATCCTGGAGCACTACCAGAGAACTGGAAGAGAGCTGATGTAGTTCCCATCTTCAAAAAAGGGAAAAAAAATAGATCCAGGAAACTACAGACCTATCAGCCTGACCTCAATACCTGGGAAGATTCTGGAAAAGATAATCAAACAACAAATCAGCGAACACCTTGATGCGAACAAAGTTATCACTAAAAGCCAACATGTGTTTGTCAAAAACAGATCATGCCAGACAAACCTTATTGCATTCTTTGACCAAGTGACAAAACAGGTGGACCAGAGGAATGCTGTAGATATAATTTACTTGGACTTCAGTAAGGCATTTGATAAAGTAGATCACAACCTACTACTTGATAAGATAGAAAAATGTGGGTTAGATAGCATCACCACCAGATGGATTCGTAGCTGGCTGACAGGCCGTACTCAGCATGTGGTCCTCAATGGAACTGCATCTACATGGAAGGAAGTGTGTAGTGGGGTGCCCCAGGGCTCTGTTCTGGGCCCAGTGCTCTTCAACATCTTCATCAACGATTTGGACGAGGGGATAGATGGGGAACTCATCAAATTTGCAGATGACACCAAGCTGGCAGGAATAGCCAATACTCCAGAAGACAGGCTTAAGATACAGGAGGATCTGGACAGACTCGAACACTGGGCACTATCTAACAAAATGAAATTCAATGGTGAAAAAAGTAAGGTTCTACATTTAGGCAGGAAAAATCAAATGTACAGGTATAGTATAGGTGGTACCTTGCTCGATAGTAGTAAATGTGAGAAAGATCTCGGAGTCCTAGTGGACAATCACTTAAATATGAGCCAGCAGTGTGCTGCAGCTGCCAAAAAAGCCAACACAGTGCTAGGCTGCATTAACAGGGATAGAATCAAGATCACGTGAAGTACTAATAGCACTTTACAATGCCTTGGTAAGGCCACACCTGGAATACTGCATCCAGTTTTGGTCACCATGATGTAAAAAAGATGTCGAGACTCTAGAAAGAGTACAGAGAAGACTGGAGGCTAAAACATATCGGGAACGGTTGCTGGAATTGGGTATGTGTAGTTTAATGAAGAGAAGGGTGAGGGGTGACATGATAGTAGTGTTCCAATATCTCAGGGGCTGCCACAAAGAAGAGGGAGCCAAGCTATTCTCCAAAGCACCTGAAAGCAGGACAAGAAGCAATGGATGGAAAATAGTCAAGGAGAGAAGCAACCTAGGACTAAGGAGAAACTTCCTGACAGTTAGAACAACTAACCAGTGGAACAACCTGCCTCCAGAAGTGGTGAATGCTCCAACACTGGAAGTTTTTAAGAAGAGACTGGACAGCCATTTGTCTGAAATGTTATAGGGTTTCCTGCCTTAGCAGGGGGTTGGACTAGATGACCTCCAAGGTCCCTTCCAACTTCTTCTTCTTCTTCTTCTTCTTCTTCTTCTTCTTCTTCTTATTATTATTATTATTATTATTATTATTATTATTATTATTATTATTATTATTATTATTATTATTATTATTATTATTATTATTATTATTATTATTATTATTATTATTATTATTATTATTATTACTAGGCGGTGGCCAATAGGTTTAAAGGAACCCATTCCCGCCCCAAATCATCCAATGATCTTCTTGGAGACAACAAGTCTGGCTTAGTCAGTGACCGTTACACAGACACACCATTGAGCAACCTTAAGCAGCATTCAAACAGATATGTGAATCAGTTCAAGTAAAAATCCGAATACATTACACCCCTCCCCCCTAGAATGTACACACATTATTTAAGAATATAATCTTGTAGATATTGTGGTGGTCTACGTGACCGTTCAGAACGCCTGGGGGATCCATGCAGGTCCCAGTCTACCAGTTTGCCCACCGGGCTGGGTAGACCAGGACTCTTGGGTTCACGTGAGTCGGATTGACTCGAGTTCCTTTGGCCGGCCATTCCTGGTCAGTCCAAACCAAAGTCCAATGAGGTAGCTGTGTCAGCAAAGCTGCTGCCTTGTTCGGTTTGACCTTCCCCATCAGGAAACCCATGTTGCACTCCTGGACTGTGTCCATCTACGACCACCTCACTGTTGAAATGACTGAATGAGTCCTCAGAGTGTGTGAACTGCTCTGTTAGGCTGCCGGTTGCCGGCTCTGGTTGCGGACCCACTGTGAGGTCCTCGCTTAGTGGCCATTCTGCAAAATGCCTTCGCAACTGATCAATACGTCAGCGAACGACTTGCCCCTCCCATCCAGAGCCACCTCATAGGAAAGGGGTCCCGAGATTTTAACAATTTTACCCAGCACCTACAAGTTCCCATGCCCGTAGTTCCAGCCCCACACCCCATCACCCCCTTGCAACCCTTTTGGTGCCTTTGGGTGTGCGGTGTCTGCTGCTACCTGGTCAGGATGCAACCTGTCCAGTTTTGTGATTAATCTTCTTCCCCAGTGAAGCTCTGCTGGGCTTTTGCCCGTTGCTGTGCAAGGCGTAGTGTGCTGGCAAAGCAAGAAATCAGCCAGCCTATGATGCCAATCCCCTGAAACAATGTGCTTGAGTGACTCTTTTGTTGTATGCACCATGCGTTCAGCCTGCCCGTTAGTCAAGGGGTGAAAGGAAGCAGACATTGCATGCCTTATGAGGTTAGCCTTCAAGAAGGTCTGAAATTCTGCCACTGTGAACTGGGTCCCGTTGTCTGAGACTAAGATGTCCAGCAGCCCATGTGTGGCAAAAAGCTTTCTAAGCACTGGATAGTCCTAGCAGTAGTCATAGTAGATATAGGAATTACGTCCAACCATTTAGAGTGGCTGTCGACCACTATCAAAAACAGCTATTCCTGAAAGGGCCCAGCAAAGTCAATGTGAATCCTTGACCACGGTGTATGAGTCTCCTTCCATCGGTGGACAGGGGCCTGTGGCATCTCTGGTCTGGACTGTTGACATATGTAACACCCGTGTACTTGGGCCTCAATAGCCTTATCTAACCCTGGCCACCATAGGTAGCTCCATGCCAATGCCTTCATCCAGACTATGCCCGGATGGCCCTCATGCAGAGACTGGAGCACACAGTGCCTTAATGAACTGGGGACAATAACCCTGCTCCCCCATAGAATGCAGCCTTTGTGAGTTGAAAGCTCATGTCTACGTGTGAAGTAGCTCTGGAACTCTGATCCTGGGCTATTTTCCAGCCACCCTGTGTGAACACATTTCAACACCCTGTTTAAAATTCTGTCTGCGGCAGTTTCCGCAGCTACATCCCCAGCATGGAGGGGAAGTTCAGGCAAAACTTGAATTCACAAGATGCGTGCTGCTGGAGCCAGATCTGGCTCCACATGTGGCAATGGCAACCTGCTAAGGCCGTCTGCATGGCCCATGTCTTTGCTGGGTTTGTGAACCAGCCTGTAGCTGTAGGCTGACATAAAAATAGACCACCTTAACATTCTGGGGGAAAGTATTTGAGGCATCTGCCTATCTGTGGTAAATAACCCAAGCAATGGCTTGTGGTCAGTGAAGACCGTAAATTTATGGCCGTACAAATAATTGTGGAATTTTTTAACCCCAGCCACGATGGCCAGAGCCTCTTTGTCAATCTGAGCATAATTGCGCTCAGCCGAGGACAATGGGGAGCAATAGGGAACTGAGTCCCATCATCTGTGAAATGGCTTAGTACAGCCCTCATCCCATAAGGGGATGCGTCACACGCAATACAAACTGGCAAGTTTTCATTAAAGTGTGTAAGCACTGAATTTGAGGACAGTAGTGACTTTACTGCCTTAAAACGATTTTCGTGAACCTTGGTCCACTTCCACGGGGTATTTTTGTCTAAGAGCTGGTGTAACGACTCTGCCACTGCGGCCTTGTTAGGAAGGAATGCATGGTAAAAATTCAGGAGACCCAGGAATGCCTGGAGCTCTCCTTTGGATCTGGGGCTTGGTGCCAGCTGAATTGCCTTCAGCTTGGACTCTGCAGGATGGATGCCTTCAGCATCGATACGGAACCCCAAGAATTCAGTGGAAGGGACCCCAATTTTACACTTCTCCCTCTTCAGCTTGAGTCCCGCTGTGCGGAACCGCTGAAGGATGGCTTTGAGTTGCCTTGCTAGAACCTCACCGACGATGAGTACATCGTCAAAATAGGGGCAGACCCCCAGAATACCCTTGAGTGTATGTTCCATGACTCCCTGGAAGATCCCCAGGGCTACGCTAACCCCCAAATTGGAGGTGCTTGACCCGAAAAGCCCCCCTATGTGTCACAATTGTTTGTGTGGCTGCTGTGGCCTCATCCACTGGTAACTGCTGATAGGCCTGTGCCAAATCTAACTTAGCAAACACGGTACCCCTTGCAGCGATGCCAAAATGTGGCTAACGACTGGCACCGGGTATGCATGCTGCTGCAGTGCCCGGTTAATGGTGCACTTGTAATCAGCGGAAATCCTGATCTTCCCGTTGGCCTTAAGTGGTGTGATAATGGGAGTTTCCCACTCACCCCCATCTACAGGCTGTAATATCCCCTGACTGACTAGCTTGTCCAGCTCTGCATCGATTTTGTCTTTTAGTGCAAATGGCACTCAACGGGGCTTAATCCTAATGGGTGTTATGGAAGGATCAAGCTTAAAGGCTATCAGAGGGCCCTTGTACTCTCCCAGGCTTGTGTCAAAAACATTGCGAATTCCTCGCATACTGATGCCAAGTTCGCCGCTTGTGTTTGGTGGATCCCAGTTACTTGAATGCCCAGTGCATCAAACCAATCAAGCCCAATTAAACTCGTTCTCTGGCCCTCCACCACAATTACATCTAGGGGCCTCGAAAACCCCTTGAATTTGATGGCCAAAGTGGCCTCGCCTTGATAGCTACTCGGGAATTCTGGAAGTCAGTTAGAATGATGTCAGACAGCCTAAGCTTGGCCCACCTCTTGCTGCGGTTGCACACGAACTGGAAAGTCTCAAGGGAAATAATGGATACAACTGAACCAGTGTCTGAAGTTTTGGTTTAAGGGGGTGGTGAGCTCCCGTGCGGCAGACACTCCTGCGACTGGAGCAGAACCCTACTCTATGCTGCCCTGGTGCCACGGTACCTCTCCTGTATGGCTTGTCCAGTTGATGGTCCTTGTGGCGACCTCTACAGATGGCTGCGATGTGGCCGGATTTCCCACAGGCCCGACATGTGGCTGACTGGAATCGGCAGTCCACATGTTGGTGGTGGCCGCCACAGACCAAACATTGAAGGAAGGGAACTGCCTTGTAAAGGGGCTTCAGTTCCTTGTTGTGGTTCCGCTGGATCTTGTCAACTTTGTGATCAGAGTCGATGTCTTCTTGATGCTCAGTGTCTTTGTGGTGGACAGCTTCTTTGAGTGGAGTGTTTTTGGTGGGCCACAATGCCTTCACGGCCCTGCTGGCGGCTTCGTCTGCCATGACTTCTTTTAAGGCTTCTTGGAGCGAGAGAGCATCCTTCGCAAAAAGTCTTTGTTGGAGTTCTCTACTCCTTAGTCCACAGACGAGACGGACTCAAAGCCTTTCTTCCAACTCCGTGAACTGGGAAAGGCATGAAGCTTGTCTCAACGCCACGATGAATTCTGTGGCTGTCTTGCCAGGTTGTTGTACTCAATGTTCGAAAGCATGCCTCCACACTATCACCGACAGATTTGGTTGGAAATGGTCACCGAGCCATTTCTTGAGGTCCGCGTAAGTAACAGACTCCAGCTGTGCCGGTGTGACTAAGTTCTCCACAATGTCGAACATTGCAGACCTGCACACACAGAGGAGTGTTGCGGCCTTCAGGCCATCTTTGGCAACTTAGTTTGCTCGGAGGTAGTTCTCCACTCTTGAAATGTAGGACGACCATCTTTCCAGGTCCGTGACATCGAATTCTTCGAGCTTTCCAACCTTCGACATGGTGAGAAGTCTTTGTGGCTCGTGTCTCATGCTGCCTCGTGCTGCTAGCTTCTTCGAAGACCCTGGGACTGGTCCTCAGGGCAGGGTGGTCTCTAGCGTGGCTTGCTAGGCAGACTGAGGGGGGGGAACATGGTCCTTGCCAGGCACTGTGCTGGCCTCACCCCCTAGTGACTTCAGGCTCTTGCAAAGAAGCAGCATCCCATCCTCATTGCCAGTGTTGTGTTACCGGTTCTTTACAGGCAATAAGCAAGACAAAAGGTTGCAAACAGAAACATGCTTTATTGAGGCAAACAGGAACAGAACTGAAACAGGCTGCTGTGCAGTTACTTATACGTTTGGCCACTAGGCGGCGGCCAATAGGTTTAAATAAACCCATTCCTGCCCCAAATCATCCAATGATCTTCTTGGAGACAACAAGTCTGGCTTAGTCAGTTACCTTTACAAAGACACACCATTGAGAAATCTTAAGCACCATTCAAACAGACATGTGAATCAGTTCAAGTAAAAATCCCAATACATTACATATGGTATAATTTGCAATTACATTACTTCCTTTTGTGTACCAAGGACCAAAGTCTGTAGAATAAAATGCATTGTTAAATCTGACATAAATTGAAAAATGATTAGAAGTATCAGGAAGAGGAATAAAATAACTGATACTTGTTCATGTGATTTTTGGCATGAAATTATAATTATTATCCATATACTCTAGTTTCTATGGTTTGGAGAATTTTTAGCCAGCCAAATTCTTCTATTATCAAAAATCAGTTAAGTGCATGATTTACTCAGGCTTAACTCAGTAACTTAAATTTCTCTGTTATACCCATCCCTTAAGAAGAGTGGATTGTTAAATTAGCTGAAATTGCACTTTTAAGAAACTGAACCAGGTGTGATTTGAATGCACATTTTACTTAATGACTTTGCTTGGCAAAGGATTCAATTTTAGTAAGAAAAGGTGATGATTGTGAGAAAACTCTAGTTATTTTCTTTTTTGTTCCCAATGATAACTTGATACCTATAGCATTGCTATAGCATAGCCTGTAAAGTACATCTGTAAGAGGCAAGGAAACCACTTATTTATCCTTTCCCACATGCATTCTTCATCACCAACAAAAATAATGAATATTTTTTCTTTTACCTGGCTGCCTTCATCAATACAGCCATTTATCCTTTGTGACTTTGTCTTCAGTGGCCTTTGTAACTAACCAAGTCAACTCATTAAATAGGTATTCCTGAATTAACAATTGTCCTGTTTATCGATTGTTCAAAGTTATGACAATGCTGAAAAAAATAACTTTATGACCTGTCCTCAAACTTATGACTGTCACAGCATCCCGGTGGTTACGTGATTCCCATTTGTGACCTTCACAGCCAGTTCTCAACAGGCTGGTCTCTATTGCAGTTGGTCAATGCAGACTAACTGTATTATGTTTTTCTAGCAGACTGATTCCTCAAAATTTAAGTATTTGCTGGAAAACCCTTCTTCCATCATTTTGTCCAAGTTTATAGCAAATTAGATGAGTTGTTTATTTCATTGTTTTATTTAATATATTCAGATTTTTCCTGTCAATATTACTTAGCTTGAATATGCAAGTTTCTAGAAAACATTGTGTTCCATAACACAGTAATACCTCCCTCATTATTTACAATTCTAATCAGTTTTAAGCTATTGGCATTCATTTATACTCCACAGAATGCCCACAACTTGAATAACTGTAACTTACTATAACCAAGTAACATGACCATCATCATTAAGTGATGAAGCAGCATTTGTTTATCCAAAAGAATGTTATTCTCATGAAAAGATGAGTAATTATATATATATATATATATATATGAAAATTATTATATGACAATTCTTGCAGTGAGGCTGTCTCAAGGAAGAAATATTGTTGATTTGTCAATTAGTAAGTCAACCAGTTTTGTGAAGTTGTTGCATTATTACTGACTTTAAATAGGGCTTTAATAAATGAGTGTACATAAACTTTTTACTGCTTATTCACAGTACTGAGTTTTTATTTGAAAAATATTTTGTTAATTCTGTTGTATAAAAACTAGACAAACACCCCTGAATTCTTGGAGGCACACAGAAATGAACTGATTTCTTAAGTGAACAAACTAAAACATACAGCTTATCACTTCATTTTCCAAGCCAATCCTATTAGTTGAATCAATGAAGAACTGCAAATCCTGAAAATCCCTACAATGCATACGTCCTAGCATTTTTCTTGTAGCAGAAATAGAGATAAAAGCACTGGTAGAGAACTATAAGCAAGTATGAGGAAGTGTTTCTCACTCATTTTATCTTTCTTCTTATGTCCAGACACACATGCATACTCCATTCTACCAACCAATGTCTTTTTACTAGTAGAACTACTTCTTCCCCTTTTTTTATACTACTTAAATCTGCCCTGGAAGAGATTTTGGGTGCAGGTTTACGTGAGAGGATGAGAATTGAATAGAGATGTTTGATAGTTCTAATTTCTAATCAGTGTGATTGGTTTCACTAAGAAACCAGGAAATTATAACATTTGGGTGAGAGATATTAAAGTATCTTAAGTATCACAAAACTGTTCATTTTTCTAATCCATTTATTTTAGGACTAAGAACATTAAAAAATATGTTTGGTGGGCAAAGTGACATTTTGAAAGAATAGCAACTGGTACTAGACTCCCCTTAGTAATATATGAATGGAGTATCATGATGCATGTAAAAAAGGTGGAGCTTGGATCATTATGGTTGTTTTATCATTTCTCCCCCATCCTTGTCCAAACTCTACCACTTTTATATGTGTGTCATAACGTTACATACACACTTTCATTGTGATATCATGACATTTTTTTGTGATTTTGGTGTTATCTTAAACTATGTTGCTGAGTAACTGCTGCTATTACAGTGGTTCAGTATGTAAGTTACAAGCATAAGGTGCCTTAGAGTTAGGAATATATAAATCTGTCTAATATTAAGTTAAACCAAAAGAAATAAAAATATTGTCTATGCATAAATTCTTTCAAATGAGTTTATTAGGATGAGCCAACTGATTCTAATTTTAATAGGCACTGATCTCAGAAATGCCAACTAAATATTTTTTAAACTTAGTTTTTTTAAAAAATAATAATACCGTATATACTTGAGTATAAGCCGACTCGAGTATAAGCCGAGACCCCCAATTTCACCCCCCAAAACTGGAAAAAGTTATTGACTCGAGTATAAGCCGATCCGCCGTTCTGCAAGCCTCTGCCGCCAGCAGAGGCTCGATCCGCCATTTTGCAAGCCTGAATACACAGGAATACCCTGTGTGGCCAAAGCTCGTCGGCAGGTCTCCGTTCCTCCTGCCGACCTTTGGGGAGGTTTGGGCGCCTCCCCAAACCTCCCCAAACCTCGGCAGGTCTCCGTTCCTGTTTGGGGAGGTTTGGGCACCTCCCCAAACCTCCCCAAACCTCGGCAGGTCTCCGTTCCTCCGCGCAGACCGGCCGACCTTTGGGGAGGTTTGGGCGCCTCCCCAAACGTCCCCAAACCTCGGCAGGTCTCCGTTCCTGTTTGGGGAGGTTTGGGCGCCTCCCCAAACCTCCCCAAACCTCGGCAGGTCTCCGTTCCTCCGCGCAGACCTGCCGACGTTTGGGGAGGTTTGGGCGCCTCCCCAAACCTCCCCAAACCTCGGCAGGTCTCCGTTCCTGTTTGGGGAGGTTTGGGCGCCTCCCCAAACCTCCCCAAACCTCGGCAGGTCTCCGTTCCTCCGCGCAGACCTGCCGACCTTTGGGGAGGTTTGGGCGCCTCCCCAAACGTCCCCAAACCTCGGCAGGTCTCCGTTCCTGTTTGGGGAGGTTTGGGCGCCTCCCCAAACCTCCCCAAACCTCGGCAGGTCTCCGTTCCTCCGCGCAGACCTGCCGACCTTTGGGGAGGTTTGGGCGCCTCCCCAAACGTCCCCAAACCTCGGCAGGTCTCCGTTCCTCCGCGCAGACCTGCCGACCTTTGGGGAGGTTTGGGCGCCTCCCCAAACGTCCCCAAACCTCGGCAGGTCTCCGTTCCTGTTTGGGGAGGTTTGGGCGCCTCCCCAAACCTCCCCAAACCTCGGCAGGTCTCCGTTCCTCCGCGCAGACCTGCCGACCTTTGGGGAGGTTTGGGCGCCTCCCCAAACGTCCCCAAACCTCGGCAGGTCTCCGTTCCTGTTTGGGGAGGTTTGGGCGCCTCCCCAAACCTCCCCAAACCTCGGCAGGTCTCCGTTCCTCCGCGCAGACCTGCCGACCTTTGGGGAGGTTTGGGCGCCTCCCCAAACGTCCCCAAACCTCGGCAGGTCTCCGTTCCTGTTTGGGGAGGTTTGGGCGCCTCCCCAAACCTCCCCAAACCTCGGCAGGTCTCCGTTCCTCCGCGCAGACCTGCCGACGTTTGGGGAGGTTTGGGCGCCTCCCCAAACCTCCCCAAACCTCGGCAGGTCTCCGTTCCTGTTTGGGGAGGTTTGGGCGCCTCCCCAAACCTCCCCAAACCTCGGCAGGTCTCCGTTCCTCCGCGCAGACCTGCCGACCGTTGGGGAGGTTTGGGCGCCTCCCCAAACCTCCCCAGGTCTCCGTTCCTGTTTGGGGAGGTTTGGGCGCCTCCCCAAACCTCCCCAAACCTCGGCAGGTCTCCGTTCCTGTTTGGGGAGGTTTGGGCGCCTCCCCAAACCTCCCCAAACCTCGGCAGGTCTCCGTTCCTCCGCGCAGACCTGCCGACGTTTGGGGAGGTTTGGGGAGGCGCCCAAACCTCCCCAAAGGTCGGCAGGAAGAACGGAGACCTGCCGAGGTTTGGGGAGGTTTGGGGAGGCGCCCAAACCTCCCCAAAGGTCGGCAGGTCTGCGCGGAGGAACGGAGACCTGCCGAGGTTTGGGGAGGTTTGGGGAGGCGCCCAAACCTCCCCAAACAGGAACGGAGACCTGCCGAGGTTTGGGGACGTTTGGGGAGGCGCCCAAACCTCCCCAAAGGTCGGCAGGTCTGCGCGGAGGAACGGAGACCTGCCGAGGTTTGGGGAGGTTTGGGGAGGCGCCCAAACCTCCCCAAACAGGAACGGAGACCTGCCGAGGTTTGGGGACGTTTGGGGAGGCGCCCAAACCTCCCCAAAGGTCGGCAGGTCTGCGCGGAGGAACGGAGACCTGCCGAGGTTTGGGGAGGTTTGGGGAGGCGCCCAAACCTCCCCAAACAGGAACAGAGACCTGCCGAGGTTTGGGGACGTTTGGGGAGGCGCCCAAACCTCCCCAAAGGTCGGCAGGTCTGCGCGGAGGAACGGAGACCTGCCGAGGTTTGGGGAGGTTTGGGGAGGCGCCCAAACCTCCCCAAATAGGAACGGAGACCTGCCGAGGTTTGGGGACGTTTGGGGAGGCGCCCAAACCTCCCCAAAGGTCGGCAGGTCTGCGCGGAGGAACGGAGACCTGCCGAGGTTTGGGGAGGTTTGGGGAGGCGCCCAAACCTCCCCAAACAGGAACGGAGACCTGCCGAGGTTTGGGGACGTTTGGGGAGGCGCCCAAACCTCCCCAAAGGTCGGCAGGTCTGCGCGGAGGAACGGAGACCTGCCGAGGTTTGGGGACGTTTGGGGAGGCGCCCAAACCTCCCCAAAGGTCGGCAGGTCTGCGCGGAGGAACGGAGACCTGCCGAGGTTTGGGGAGGTTTGGGGAGGCGCCCAAACCTCCCCAAACAGGAACGGAGACCTGCCGAGGTTTGGGGACGTTTGGGGAGGCGCCCAAACCTCCCCAAAGGTCGGCAGGTCTGCGCGGAGGAACGGAGAGCTGCCGAGGTTTGGGGAGGTTTGGGGAGGCGCCCAAACCTCCCCAAAGGTCGGCAGGAAGAACGGAGACCTGCCGAGGTTTGGGGAGGTTTGGGGAGGCGCCCAAACCTCCCCAAACGTCGGCAGGTCTGCGCGGAGGAACGGAGACCTGCCGAGGTTTGGGGAGGTTTGGGGAGGCGCCCAAACCTCCCCAAACAGGAACGGAGACCTGCCGAGGTTTGGGGACGTTTGGGGAGGCGCCCAAACCTCCCCAAAGGTCGGCAGGTCTGCGCGGAGGAACGGAGACCTGCCGAGGTTTGGGGAGGTTTGGGGAGGCGCCCAAACCTCCCCAAACAGGAACGGAGACCTGCCGAGGTTTGGGGACGTTTGGGGAGGCGCCCAAACCTCCCCAAAGGTCGGCAGGAGGAACGGAGACCTGCCGAGGTTTGGGGAGGTTTGGGGAGGCGCCCAAACCTCCCCAAAGGTCGGCAGGAGGAACGGAGACCTGCCGAGGTTTGGGGAGGTTTGGGGAGGCGCCCAAACCTCCCCAAAGGTCGGCAGGAGGAACGGAGACCTGCCGAGGTTTGGGGAGGCGCCCAAACCTCCCCAAACGTCGGCAGGTCTGCGCGGAGGAACGGAGACCTGCCGAGGTTTGGGGAGGCGCCCAAACCTCCCCAAACGTCGGCAAGTCTCCGTTCCTCCGCGCCCTGCCTGCCTGCTTCTTTCCGCTGCGGAAAGAAGCAGGCAGGCAAGGCGCGGAGTTTGGGGAGGTGCGCGCGCACCTCCCCAAACCTCCCCAAACTTCGGCAGGTCTCGGACGGCGGTGGCTTGGGAGAGGTGCGGGCGATCCCGGAAGCACCAAAGCCTCGGCCGCGCACAAGTCCTCGGTAAGTTTTTTTGTTGACTGGAGTATAAGCCGAAGTGGAATTTTTCAGCCCAAAAAGTGGGCTGAAAAATTCGGCTTATACTCAAGTATATACGGTAACTATATAATAAACAAGAGAATACATTTAAGAAAGTCACTAGCAAATTGTTTGTTGTTGTTGTTAGCTGCGAAGTCATGTCCGACCCATCGCGACCCTATGGACAACATTCCTCCAGGCCTTCCTGTCCTCTACCATCTTCTGGAGTCCATTTAAGCTCACGCCTACTGCTTCAGTGACTCCATCCAGCCACCTCATTCTCTGTCGTCCCCTTCTTCTATTGCCCTCGATCTTTCCCAGCATTAGGCTCTTCTCCAGTGAGTCCTTCCTTCTCATTAGGTGGCCAAAGTATTTGAGTTTTAGCTTCAGGATCTGGCCTTCTAAAGAGCAGTCAGGATTGATCTCCTCTAGGACGGACCGGTTTGATCGCCTTGCAGTCCAAGGGACTCGCAGGAGTCTTCTCCAGCACCATAGTTCAAAGGCCTCAATTTTTTGGCGCTCAGCCTTTCTTATGGTCCAACTTTCACTGCCATACATTGCAACTGGGAAGACCATAGCCTTGACTATACGCACTTTTGTTGACAGGGTGATGTCTCTGCTTTTTAGTGTGCTGTCTAGATTTGCCATGGCTTTCCTCCCCAGGAGCAAGCGTCTTTTAATTTCTTGGCTACAGTCCCCATCTGCAGTGATCTTGGAGCCCAGGAAAATAAAATCTGTCACTACTTCCATTTCTTCCCCATCTATTTGCCAGGAATTGAGAGGGCCAGATGCCATGATCTTGGTTTTCTTAATGTTAAGTTTCAACCCAAGTTTTGCACTCTCCTTCTTCACCCGCAACAAGAGGCTCTTTAGTTCTTCTTCACTTTCTGCCATTAGAGTGGTATCATCTGCGTATCTTAGGTTGTTGATATTTCTTCCGGCAATCTTAATTCCAACTTTTGATTCATCTAGCCCTGCCTTTCTCATGATGTGCTCTGCATATAAGTTAAATAGGCAGGGCGACAGTATACAGCCTTGCCGGACTCCTTTCCCAATTTTGAACCAATCAGTGGTTCCGTGTCCAGTTCTCACTGTTGCTTCTTGACCCGCATATAGGTTTCTCAAGAGACAAATAAGATGGTCTGGTACTCCCATCTCTTGAAGAACTTGCCACAGTTTGTTATGATCCACACAATCAAAGGCTTTAGCATAGTCAATGAAGCAGAAGTAGATGTTTTTCTGGAACTCCCTAGCTTTCTCCATGATCCAGCGTATGTTGGCAATTTGATCTCTAGTTCCTCTGCCTCTTCGAAATCCTGCCTGTACTTCTGGTAGTTCTCGATCCACATACTGCTGAAGTCTAGCTTGTAGGATTTTAAGCATGACTTTACTAGCATGAGAAATGAGTGCAATGGTGCGATAGTTTGAACATTCTTTGGCACTGCCTTTCTTTGGAATTGGAATGTAAACTGATCTTTTCCAATCCTGTGGCCACTGTTGAGTTTTCCAAATTTGCTGGCAAATTGAGTGTAGCACTTTTACTGCACTGTCTTTTAAGATTTTGAATAGCTCAGCTGGAATACTGTCACCTCCACTAGCTTTGTTGTTGCTCAGCTTTTCTAAGGCCCACTTCACTTCACATTCTAGGATGTCTGGCTCGAGGTCAGTGACCACCTCATTGTGATTATCAGGGACGTTAAGCTCATTCTTGTATAGTTCTTCTGTGTAATTTTGCCACCTCTTCTTAATCTCTTCTGCCTCTGTTAGGTCCCTGCCATTTTGGTCCTTTATCATGCCCATTTTTGCATTAAACGTTCCCTTCATCTCTCCAATTTTCTTGAAAAGATCTCTGGTCCTCCCTATTCTATTGTTTTCTTCTATTTCTTTGCACTGTTCATTTAAGAAGGCATTCTTATCTCTTCTAGCTATTCTCTGGAATTCTGCATTCAATTGGGCGTATCTATGTTTTTCTCCCTTGCCTTTCGCTTCCCTCCTTTCCTCAGCTATTTGCAAAGCTTCCTCAGACAGCCATTTTGCTTTCTTGCATTTCTTTTTCTTTGGGATGGTTTTGGTTGCTACCTCTTGTACAATGTCGCGAACCTCTGTCCATAGTTCCTCAGGCACTCTGTCTATCAGATCTAATTCCTTAAATCTATTTGTCACCTCTACTGTATATTCAACAGGGATATGGTTTAATTCATACCTGAGTGGCCTAGTGCTTTTCCCTACTTTCTTCAGTTTAAGCCTAAACTTTGCAAGGAGAAGCTCATGGTCTGAGCCACAGTCAGCTCCTGGTCTTGTTTTTACTGACTGTATAGAGCTTCTCCATCTTTGGCTGCAGAGCATATAGTCAATCTGATTTCTGTGTTGACCATCTGGTGATGTCCATGTGTAGAGCCGTCTCTTGGGTTGTTGGAAAAGAGTGTTTGCTATGACCATCGTATTCTCTTGACAAAATTCTATAAGCCTGTGCCCTGCTTCATTTTGTACTCCAAGGCCAAACTTGCCTGTTATTCCAGTTATCTTTTGGCTTCCTACTTTAGCATTCCAATCCCCCATGATGATAAGGACATCATTTTTTGGTGTTAGTTCTATAAGGTGCTGTAGGGCTTCGTAGAACCGGTCAATTTCATCCTCTTCAGCACTGGTGGTTGGGGCATAGACTTGGACTACTGTGATATTGAATGGTTTGCCTTGGATTCGAACTGAGATCATTCTGTCATTTTGAGGATTGTATCCCAGTATTGCTTTTCCTACTCTTTTATTGACTATGAAGGCTACTCCATTTCTTCTGAGGGATTCTTGTCCGCAGTAGTATACCTGATGGTCATCTGTATTAAATTCACCCATTCCTGTCCATTTTAGTTCGCTGATACCTAAGATGTCGATGTTCAGTCTTGTCATCTCTTGTTTGACCACGTCCAGCTTTCCTTGATTCATGGATCTTACATTCCAGGTTCCTATGGAGAAAAAATCTTTACAGCATCGGACTTTCCTTTCACCACCAGACACATCCACAGCTGAGCGTCCTTTCGGCTTTGGCCCAGTCGCTTCATTCTTTCTGGCGCTACTAGTACTAGCCCTCTGCTCTTCCCCAGTAGCATATTGGACGCCTTCCGACCTGAGGGGCTCATCTTCCAGCGTCATATCGTTTTGCCTTTTGGTACTGTCCATAGGGTTTTCATGGCAAAGATACTGGAGTGGGTTGCCATTTCCTTCTCCAGTGGATCACGTTTTGTCAGAACTCTCGGCTATGACCTGTCCGTCTTGGGTGGCCCTGCACGGCATAGCTCATAGCTTCATTGAATTACGCAAGCCCCTTCGCCACGACAAGGCAGTAATCCATGAAGGAGAGCAAATTGTTAGTTGATAGTAAAACCTCATATATGTCAGTAGAAAATTGAATCAGTGAGATTTAAGTTCTGAGTTTAGAGTTTCAGCATTAACATAAATAAAAATTGATAACTGCAGGTAGGAATAAAAAGATTTTTAAAATAAAAATGTAAGACATAAACAGCAGTTTACTAAGTTAGATATTCACAGAAATGTTACAAATAATGTGTATATAAAGACAGAATAAAATCACAAGTGACATTTAGTAGAAAACCATGAAAGGAAATTGTCTTTAATTAGTTCACAGTTGGAGATTTGTTCATAGTGCTTATTTTAGTGAAGTCTTTCATTGGAGAGAAACAAGCTATTTAACTTTCAAAATCCTTGGAGGCGAGCAAGCTTTCATGCACCCATCTTGCAGATAGATGAAAATCATTACTAATATATTTATTTAGACACACATTTCATTACACTTCAGATCATTGTTTATCGAATAAACCTCAGCAACTTTAGCAGTGTTCAGCAGTCTGGCCAGAAACAGGACTTTGAATGATAGGGCAGCAGTTGGCAGCATGAGAGCAAGAGTTGGATCGGGAAAATTTTGTAGAGAATAAGGGAGGTGACCTTGACAAAAATAGGCAAAAGCCACTATACAAGCAAAGAGGGCCGAAATATTATTTAAGTCCTGAGAAGGAAGTATTTAGAAGTGACTTGGGCAGATTCAACTGAGGTGTGAGAAAGAGGGAGTGCAAGGCATAATCAGGCTTACATTCTGCTATAGCTAGCCTATCTCAATAAAGTGTAGTTATAGTCTTCCCATAGAGTTGATTTTCTGAATTATTCCACTTAGTGGGGCTTACAAATTTGGTAAAATTCTTCACACACCCCTCCTCACATCTTCCTTAGATGAATGGCTCAGCATTATTTGTGACACGCTTACAAATAATGAACAGGAACTGCCTAAGAAGCACATTGCCTCTGCCAATCACTCAAGGGAGTTCCCAAGTAACAACAACACATTTTAATAATGTGCAAATGAATGAATCAGTTCTTACGTCAGAAGTCAGCAAGCTACAGGAATTAAAATATTCAGATAATAAACTACAAATGATAAAAGTCATATTAACATAACAAAAGTGATAACATAAAAGTAGTTAATGATTGTGACAACTGTGAAAATAGCCAGCAGCTGTTGGGTGGTCCTTATCTAGCTAGCAAGCTAGGTCACTAGATATCTATCTATCTAATACAGCCATCTATCTCATTGCTACAAATTTGGGCGGCTTACAAAGTTAAAAACAAAAAGCAATAAAAACCCCCCACAAAATATGAAAAAGTTGTTAAAAGCATTAAAAACAATAAAGCTATTAAACAATTAAAAATAATTTTGTTGCCACTTCATAAAGGATGCAACATAAGAGTTTTGTGATTTTGTATGCTGTAGCAGGATCCCCACCTCCAAGTTAAGAGGGCGAACAAGAATTCAAAGTTTTTTGATAGTAAAATAGTTTATTAATCGCCCAGCTAAAAAATTACATTTGAGACAACTCAGGATTTTTTGTTTATTTTGTTATTTATTTATTAGATTTTTATCCTGCTCTTATTACTTTATAAGTAACACAAGACAGCGAACATACCTAATATTTCTTCCTCCTCCTATTTTTCCTACAATAGCAACCTTGTGAGGTGGACTGGGCTGACAGAGAATGCCTGGCCCAAAGTCATCCAGCCAGCTTTCATGCCTAAAGTGAGATTAGGACTCTTTGTTTCTAGGCCACCATCTTAATCGCTACACCAAACTGGCTGTTTCATAGTTTCCAGGGCGTAATTATTGGGGTATGAATCTAATTGTGTCCATATAGCTGATGTAGTGACTTAATCTCAAGTAATTTGATATTAGCAGTCTCAAACCTGCCTCCTTTGACATGGAATAAATTCCTCTCTGCTATTTGTACTATTATTTGGGCTGCACTTAATTTGCCGAGCAATATTGCCCTAGATGTTTCAGTTGTTTTAATATTGACCTAGATGTATTAGAGCAGTGTAATGGCCTAGTGGTGAGGACTCTTGCCTCCCACTTGGAAGGTTAGGAGTTCAATCCTAGGTAGCAGCTGTTTCTCTCCTAGGATGCAAAGAAAAAAATCTGCGAACTCCACAAAGGCTTTAGGAAGGGCATCTGGCCAGTAAATACTCAGCTTTATATAGTCACCCCAACTCTACCCTGAATAGGGACTACAGGGTTATAAAAAGAAAATTTCAGTTGTTATTATTTATTTATTTATTTATTTTATATTTAATTTTAATTCCATTTATATCCAGCCCTTCTCCGAAGACTCAGGGCGGCTTACAAGCTATGTGGGCTTTGGCCAATACTACATTTGTTTCACAACCATTTAATCAAAATAAGATACTGTAGTGCACTTCTGAGCCAAGTTCCATAATGCTCTCTTGAAGCAGGTTGGGTTTTGTGATGAAATCACAGCTGTATCTACGCAGACTAGTATAGGTAAATTTTAATAGCTATCCCAGAAGAGCGTAAATTCAGATCTTTTAACATTCCAACCAGGAGGTTAATGTAGAATTTGAATAGTAAATGGGCTAATACTATCGCTGCTTAATTCTTTTCTGGTCAGTCTATTTGCTTCCACAAGTTGTATCTTATATGTGAAAAGATGAAGCAAAAAGAATCAAGTAAGAGTAAATAAAACTTTCATGTCAGTACAGTTTCCCTCAGAATCACAAGATTAGTTGTAATAATAGTTTCACTATTAAGGTTCATTTTTAGTTGGTGTAGTTTTATGTTCTTTCTATAGGTATTACAAAATTGTACTCAGGATAGAGCAACAGGACACTGTACTACTACCACCACTCACTGTGGCTCTGTCTATGCTATTTCTTACCCTGACTTTTCCTGAATTGATTGTATTCCTTATAAAAGAGAGGCAAACATGCTTAAAAACAAAAGTAAAAAAAGGTTAGGGATAAAAATAGTATATGCAGGGCTATGGAGGTGTGTTAAAATTTAAACCAATTTAATAATATCTGAATGGGGTATGTAATTGCCTCAAAATGCTTATAACATACTTAGTTAATTTGTCAATTCTTTGTTTCATTATTCGATACTAATGGCAGATGATTTAGTTTTTATCTTTTTTTGTCCATATTGAAAGTAGTTAAATCTTGCAATCACATTAATATGAAAGAATGCAGATATTAAGCATAAGTATAAAAAAGGTTTAATATCTAAGCTATACTTTCATGGCATTGATAAAACCAAGAGGCCATGCCTCATTGTTTAGTGACAAAATTAATGAGCATTATTATCCGTCTTTTTTTACACCTTTGATTCCACCTGCAATCTTTAAAGTATTTACTGAAATATTAATCTTTTAATATTTAACAAGATATGCTTGGCTTTGACAAGGGAATTGTTTGGCTTTTTTAAAAAAAAATGCTATACTGTTTCCACACACTAATCTCCAAATTTTGCTTTCTAATAAAATAGTTCCTTTTTAAATTTTATGATATGCATGCATATATATAATGAATATATTATTACTTTTATGCCATGCATATGTGGAAATAGGAACAAAATATATTGTAGAAAAATGCTGAGATAATATTTTTATTTACATTAATTATATTTTCCCGGCAATGGGGAAAAAGCTTTGATTTGTTGCGTGATGTCATGTGATGTCGCAAGCTTGACATGTCTGTTATAGATAAAGGGAGTCACTAAGAGTTTAAAAATTACATCTATATTAATTCCATAAACAAATTTATAGTTAGTATAATTGAGAATCCTTTATGAAATCTACCATTGCCAACATCTGTCAAAGTGGAAACTACCATTGCAATCATATAAAGAGAAATATTACTTAAACCTTATTGTCAGATATGTCTGTGAAAATAAAAAGTGTCTTCAATGTTATGCATATAAACTGAAATCTGAATATATTTTGCAATAATCCTCCATGCCGACTACAATAAGAATCAGGCAACTATGTTATCAAAGCAAAATTTCCTCCATAAAGACGAAGAAGCAAGACAGCATTGAAAACACATGCCAAGAATGATATACCCTAATTATTATCAGACCATCAGAGACAACTACCCAAAGCATTCTGCTAGACTGAAAATATATACAGATTACTATTGAGAGCCATAATGAATCCCCCAGTTAACAGTTCTCTATCACATTCTAGTATTTCTTCATCAGAAGGGATCCTGCACTTCTCCAGATGTTACTTAACAAAAATTCCTTGCATCCTTCACACTTTGCCCTTGGTAAGGATTGCAAGGAATTATAGTTCAGCAATATTTATTTATTTATTTATTTATTTTATTGAATTTGTATACCACCCTATTCCCGTAGGACTCAGGGCGGTTTACAGGGCAGTTAAAACCATGAAATACAAAAATTAAAATCAATTAAAACAATTAAATTAAATTCAAGCCCCAAGAGTAAATCTAAAACCCAGTTAAATTAACAACCCCACAGTCTGGACCAAACAGATCAAAGAGCCAAGTTTTCAGGTCCCGTCAAAATGAGCGAAGGTCGGGGGCAGTCCTAAGTTCCGTGGGTAGTTGGTTCCATAGGGCAGGTGCACCCACAGAGAACGCCCTTCCCCTGGGAATAACCCGCTGGCATTCATTAACCGGCGGTACCCTGAGAAGGCCCTCCCTGTGGGGGCACACAGGACAATGGGAAGATGATGCCGGCAGCAGGTGTTCCCTTTAGATATCTGAAGTATCATAGATTTCTCACCCTAGAACTAATTGTATCAGAGTTACCCTGTGGTAAAATGGGCCCCTAATAAAGTTTATAAATAGATAAATCATTGGTATTTATCTCAAGCAAATAATTACTTTAAGAGCAGCAGCACTGAAAGAAGTTACTGCGTGTATATCAGCACATGCAGAGAAGACAAAAATCAAGATGTTTTTAATACTTCTGCTATATTAGTTACTCTAATTAAAATGTTGCTTAATTTTAATTGTATTACTTGAGATCCAGAAGATATTTTTCTGATTGCTGTTTGATACTTTAAAAATCATTTTTTTTGCATATGTAGACATAGACTGTTTTCCTCTTATTTCTATAGTCCTAACTGGGCCTGGAAGTTATTTTGCTAAGTGAAGTCGTCATTAAGAAAAACATCATATGACTGTGTCGTACAGCAGTGACAGTCCCGATTGTGTAGATCAGAGGTCCCCAACCTTTTGGGCACCAGGACCGGTTACATGGAGAGAGGTTTTTCCATGGACTGGAGGGAGCGTGGTTTTGTGTGCTGCCTGCATCCCGCGGATAGAGCTTTGCTTATTTGTGCGGCCCGGTTGCTGGCATGTCGTGGCCTGGTACCGGTTGTTAGACCAAGTCCGGATAATTGAGGATCTGATGCTTCTACTGCTGTGTGCCTATGCATCAACTCCCCCAATCTCTGCCCTTTTGGCTCTCTGTACTCCACTACCTATCCCTGCCACCTCCAACTGACTTTCATCATCTTCCTCCCTGGGATCAGTGTTGACCTGGAATTGGCAGCATGGAGTGGCAGGAGTAGATGACAATACAGAGCAGCCAAAAGGGGAGAGATGGGGAGGAGAAATAAAAGCTGCTGGCTCTTCAAGGATTAGAATAGAATAGAGAGTGGCCACAAAGACAGAGATGGCTGCCTGGGTGGAGTTGAAGAAGAGGCAGTTAGCCTTGCCAGAAGAACATGATTGTGTAATGCTGCAACTGGTTGCACATGCAGGCTGGTCACCAAATGCCCAAATTTTGATCAGAGTGCTGCAACACCCAAAATTCTAAGGACCAATCGTAACTATCATTCAGCATCTTCATAACTTCAAATGGTTGCTGAACAAATAGTTATAACTGAGGACAAACTGTACACATAGACATACACTAGGATAAAGTCAATAATCACTACAAAATGACTATGATCATTGACCTAGTATTTATATACTTTAGTTGATATATCAAGAAAATATTAATTTATGAAAAAACTAACCAGACTTTTTTGATTTTACAATGCCTACTTTTATTATAGAGAATTTTGCAATGGGACCTTATCCAAAATTTAGTTGTAACAGATGGGCTCTTGTTGGGGGTTCCACATATTTAGTTATTTAGGAGTTTAGTAAACTGTGATTTTTATCCAGTCTGTGATTGGAACAGATGTGAGCTTATCAGGGTTCCATTTTTTTTCAAGAGCGTAAAAACACCATGATTTGCTGTACAGTGGTAGACTTTACTTTTTGTGTTTTCAGAATCAAGGTCCTCTTTAGCCAGAATTTGCCCCTGGGTTCTAAAACATAATAGGGAGTTAATGTTTTATTCTCTATTAATTCTATTAAATCCATTTAATATTAGAGCATGTGTTGCTTTATAGCATTAACTAGTGTCTTGCACTCAACAGTATTTTCACAGTTTATGACACTGCTTAGGGCATTAACAAACAGCTGTTTAAATTAAATGAGCAGTTAAGGAGCCTGTTCATTAACTCAAAAGTTTCATGTATTTTTAATTCTTTAAATCTAATGGTATTAACACCCTCCAAGAAATCTATCTTTGATTATAATTTGCTGTGACCAGCACTGGTTTGAGGGACCGGAAATTATATGACTTATATTGATGACAACAATAGTCAACATTTTTTAACCTTATCAGAATTCCTTTGTTTAGTATATAGAACTTCAAAAGTTTATAGCAGCTGTACTGAGAATTTTCTAATTTTGTTTACTGATGACTTAATTTAGCTAATGTAAGGAGGCAGTTGGAACAGAATTATTTGCATTTGAAATGGTGCAATCAAGGGTTGACTGTCTCATTTACAAGAAGGAGAGAGAAAGAAAACAAATTGTATTTGGACAGTGACATATGCCTAATATAGCTTTATAAAGTATTGTCTTTGTCACTAACTTTTCATATACAAGTATCATACCTTAAGAATGTTCAGGATTCAGGTAATTAGTTTTGTTTCCTCAATTACATTTTTGTTTTTGATCTTTCAGTTTACAACAAAGGCCGCCTGTTTGATCAAATCTACTAATAACTTCTATATTTATCATTTCTTTAAAACAAAAGAACCTTTAGTAATAAAATTGTGTAACTAAATGCCTACTGGATTAAAGGCAAAATGTGACTTTTCAAAAAATTGATTCATTTTTTTTAGATCCAATCTAGTTTAAATGCTGCAAATAATATACATTTTATTGTGCATGCCAGGTTAAGTTTTAGTTTATAAAAATAAGAACATATTGTACTATTTGAGTATGTCCACTTGCATTTTTGATTTGTTCTTTCTTGAACTGTAAAGATTTATTAGAAATACTATCCTGGAGTAGGAATGAAACACCAACTGGATGTACATAATCAGTAAAAATGTACTTCCTTATAAGGGAGTGGTTTTTTTTGTTTAAATAAGACAATGATTAGACCATTACTCAAAATGATATTTAGGTCTGATCAATCTGTAATTTAGTTTCTTCATTCATCTTCCTTTATTTTGGAAGTTGACATATGGGCAGATCACTCCCAGCTATAGATTCCTGATCTAAATCTAGCATTAGTTCTTGGCAGAGGACAGGGACAACTTTAGTATCCCTGTGTTCCATTCTGTAAGTTCCCAATATTACAAAGGAAACTAAAGTTAGACTTAGACAAATAGTATGCAAATCAAGCTAAGCAAATCAGGACAGATGGGTGAAATCAAGTCACAATAATATCAGATCACAATAACATATGTGGTCTTGTGAAAAGGAGAGAAGAAATTAGAATCCTGAACAGTTCTAGGAGAGTTAGGGACGGAAAGCTAAAACATATAAGGAACGGTTGCTGGAATTGGGAATGTCTAGTCTAATGAAGAGAAGGATGAGGGGTGACATAATAGAAGTGTTCCAACATCTTGGGCTGCCACAAAGAGGGAGTCAAGGTATTCTCCAATGCACCTGAAGGCAGGACAAGAAGCAACGGATGGAAACTAACCAATGAGAGAAACAACCTAGAACTAAAGAGAAATTTCCTGACAGTGAGAAAAATTAATCAGTGGAACAGCCTACCTCCAGAAGCTGTGAATGCTCCAACACTGAAAGTTTTTAAGAAGAGACTGGACAGCCATTTGTCTGAAATGGTATAGGGTTTCCTGCCATAGCAGGGGGTTTGACTAGATAACCTCCAAGGTCCCTTCCAACTTTATTATTATTATTATTATTATTATTATTATTATTATTATTATTATTATTGTTGTTGTTGTTGTTGTTGTTGTTGTTGTTGTTGTTGCTGTTGCTGTTGCTGTTGCTGTTGCTGTTGTTGTTGTTATTTCTGCTACCTGAATCTTTGTCCTACTAGGATCACTATAGAAAGTATTAACAGCAGCAGGGGATAGGCACAGGGCTAAAGAAAATTGAAACTATATGTAGGCATGAACCAGTCTCCTCAGATTTCTAAGTAGCTATGGCTCTTATCTGATTGTATAGTCTTTGATTTTTGTAAATTTCTCTGCTTTCTAGAGAGGGTTACCATCACAATTAAGATTCAGATTTGGAATGCTGATATTCTTCTTCTCAACTTTATATTAAGTATCCATTTCATCCAAGATACCATTTTTTAAAAAAGCTTTGAGTGGTGTGCCAGCTATGGCCATGCCTGGAAAAGGTAGGTTCAACCACCATAGACTATGTATTACTAAATGAATCCAGTCTAAAGTACTGCCTGCATATAGCTCCAAAATTTAGAGTTCCAATTCTCAGGCAAGAAATGTTTGCCTTTCAATACCAATCCAAGAGATTGATTTACTTTTAATGGGATATCATGAAATAGTATGTAATGTGAGTCCGTTGTTTGGGTTGTTTAAAATGAGTTTATTACAGATACGACCATAGATGGCAACTAGTCCAAAAGGTATCCTCCACTGAACATCTAGTTAGTATCTCAAATATCCTACTGAAAGAATATTGGCGTTTTCCTTTTTTATACTTACAAGGTAGACAAAGCTACCTCTTTAGAAATGGTATTCTAACTTGCTATTTTATTGGAGCTATTTTTGTGTTTTGTTTTATTGACTGTTTTTATTTCATTATTTTGTATATAACATTTTATTATAAGTAATAATAATGGTTAATATTATGAGTAATAATGATTCAAGTAATTTGAATCATTAATATTTTTGGTCTAATTCAATCAGTTGTCAAGATGCTTCCATATCCAGCACAATTGTTTGAAAAACAGAGTCAGCAGGTGCCAGTAGAATAGTTGGTTGATATTTCATTTATTGAGAATCTAGGAATATATTATAAGGAACTGATGAAGCCTTCCAATGCATTACTCTGCCCCAGAGATCTAGCAATAGATCTAGAGCATCATTACCCAATGTTAGAAGCTTTCAGATGTATGGATTTCAATTCATAAAATGACCACATTGATGGAAGCTTCTTGGATGAGCAGCGAAACGTGTTCAAGAAAAGAAAGTCCAGTTGCCTCGTGAAAAAAGCACCTTTGGGATAACTAGTCAGGAACATTCCAGATGAAGAGATAGATTGTCTTCATAGTCCTATGTTACTCTGTGTCTTTTATATTTATCATTTTATTTCTCATCTCAATAGTGTTAATCAGACATTAAAAAGTTTAATGCGCTTTACAAAGAAAAATATGCAAAAAATAAACATTTTTTTAGCTTACTAATTTTATAAAGGGAATGCCAAAGATATGTTACAACAGTTAACACATTAATTGCTAGACTAATCAGGCATTCAAGGGTTTAGAAGCTAAAGTAATGAAAGTTACTATGGAAATAATTCAAGAGAATAAATCAACACATGTTTATAAATGATGCTATGAGGATAATGAATAGGAATATGCAAGTCAACCATGTAGTGCTGAATGAGCATATCAGTGCTCTAGATCTGGACCAAAAGGCAGTCAGATCAAAAGACAAACCAGTAGGTAATGGCCAAAAGCAAATATAGTTTAAACCAGGAAACAAAACCAGATTCAGATTATGAAGCAAACTCTTAGCACAATTCAAAAGTTGAGATTAAAGAACAATATATATATTTGAACCTACAACTATCATATTAGTCAAGAGTCTGAAATAGGTGTATGTAGTTCAATAGTTCACCACATGAGGGAGCTGCATGCAGATCTTGAAAGAGTCCAAATGGTCCATGTGTATGGGAAGAGCTAACACAAGTGCTCTATGCACAACTAAGTCAAGTTACTGCTGTCAGCATTCTATCCCAATGGATATATCAATATCTCTAGATGTAGCTTCCAGGTGGAAGTATTTCATGCTCTAATAATATCTTATAGTTAGAAGAGATGAACAATAAAAGTCATAGATTTATTTTACATCGCAAAGTACTGAACTGCCAACACATGGACCATTTGGACTCTTTCAAGATTCTCTTAAAGTACATTCAAGGGATGGAATCTGTAGAAAAGTTTAAAAAATTCTAGAAGCTTACAGAAACATCAGTGTACAAGTGGGAGGTTATACATAAAGAGTTAGAGATAACTTGCATATTTGGATTTTTTCACATTTAAAAAAACTTTTCAATTACATGTTCAAAGTAGCTCTTGAAATGGTACAAAAATACAGACATATTAGAGTGTGTATATGTGTGTGTGTGTGTGTGTGTGTGTGTGTGTGGAGACTGAGACAAAGAGAAAGCTTGCAGAGGGATAAACATAAATTATAAAACCTTAAATGTGTTACAATCCATAAAAATCAGCTGTGGAATTTTTTTTACCATGATTTTTTGCAGAATGGAATATATGTGAGAGTCTGTTGAACTGCCTGAATTTCCACTGAACTGTATACCGTATATACTTGAGTATAAGCCGAATTTTTCAGCCCACTTTTTGGGCTGAAAAATTCCACTTCGGCTTATACTGCAGTCAACAAAAAAACTTACCGAGGACTTGTGCGCGGCCGAGGCTTTGGTGCTTCCGGGATCGCGCGCACCTCTCCCAAGCCACCGCCGTCCGAGACCTGCAGGTCTCCGTTCCTCCGCGCCCTGCCTGCCTGCTTCTTTCAGCTGTCTGCCCATCAGCTGTCCATAGGGATGCTGCAAAGCTCTCCTTCTCTAGGCCTTGGACTCCCTCCTGGCTGAAGAGTAGATGAACCAAGCCAGCAAGGAGACAAAATGTTTCTGCAGCTGTTTTTCCTCTGAAGGTTTTTTTTTTTTTTTTTTTAAAGTAATCTCCGAAGGTTATGCCAGAAAATGGAGGACGCTGGGTCTTTGCAAGCTTTAGCTGTCCGCCTGGCTGCCTGAAGGCCGCCCTTTTCAGGCAGTCTGACAGACAGCTAAAACTTGCAAAGACCCAGCGTCCTCCATTTTCTGGCACAACTTTTAGGGATTTATTATTATTATTCCTACTACTACTATTACTACTACTACTACTTCAGGAGTAAAAAGTTGCAGAAAAAAATTCTCTCCTTACTAGCTTAGTTCCTCTACTCTTCCATCTGGAGCCAAGGTAAGATTTTAAAAAGGGATATTGGTTGGAAGGCAGAGGGAGAGTTTAGTTTTAGCATCTAAAAAAAGGGGGGGGGGAAATCAGCGAGTACATCCCAACCAGCTTTTTATGTTTTTGTTATTGAAGAAATATGGGGGAGGGGGAGGGGTTCTGGGGTGGGTTGGGGAGGGGATAATATTGTAACTTCAATAAAAATTTTCAATAAAAAAAAAGAAATATGGCTTTCTGGGGGAAGGTGGGGAGGGCGTTAAGGAAGGAAAGGGTTTTTGGAAGCTCGTCCTGAAGCTGCCTTTTGTGCAAGGGGCCTTTTCTCAAAGCCTAGAGAGGCAGCTTTGTTGCCTCCCCGTAGACAGCTGATGGGCGAACACCAAAAGCTCCAAAAGGCTAGGGAACTAGTCCCAGAACACCTTGGTAGGAGGAAGGGCAGAGGCAGAATTGGGAAAGAGGTAAGACAGGGTTTTCCTTCCCAGATGTTTCTCTTTGGCAAGACAGCCAGCTGTGCTGAAGCCCAGTATCTGGGGGTGGGGGAGACCTGAGGCAGGCGGGCTGGTGCTTGCATTAGGCCTCCCAGGATCCCAGAGGCTTGCAGAGCGCGGATCCAGCCTCCGAGGCATGCAGAACGGCGGATCGGCTTATACTCGAGTCAACAACTTTTCCCAGTTTTTGGGGGTGAAATTGGGGGTCTCGGCTTATACTCGAGTCGGCTTATACTCAAGTATATACGGTATGTCTAACAGTGTATCAGCTTTATGGCAAAATTATATTGATGCTTACATGTACTGAATATGCTGAATACTAGTGTCTGAAGGCTGACAGTATTTATATAGAATGGGATAATGAAGAAAGAGCACAAAGGCAGTTAACTGATAAAAAAAGACCGTAAGCAAAATCTCAACCATGGGAAAGTAACGTGCATAAAAAAGAGAGTTAAAATAACTCCATCTTGGTTCTGCACAGTGTAAAAGAGGGTAAAGGGAAATTCTGGCAACTTTTAAAGATTTGGTTTATACCTTATGGCAATAAAATAGAGTTTCAGTAATCTTTATAGAGTTTGTCACCTGTCACGGTCTTCCATGACCAGTTGATATTTTGAATGAGATGAAAGAGACTGAAACAGAACTCAATAAGATAGAATTGTTCTATCATCTCTCTTGTCAGCTCCAGTGTTGTGTCAGGAAAGTGGAAGTTAGCACTGCTTGTAAGAGAACAAGGCTACTGATAGATGGGCATGTGAAGGCCATGGCAGGTGGCCTTTATCCAACTTCAAATAGTGCCCCAGTTCTGGCCCTTCCTAGAGCAAGGAGACCTGACATCACAGGTTCATACTCTTATCCCAACAGGGTTAGACTAATACAATGCATTCTGTATGGGTCTGTCTTTAAGGATGATTTGGAAACTACAATTGGTCCAGATTACAACTGCATTTTTATTAACTAACACTAGTCACATTGGTCATATTACACCAATTTTCTGCCTTTTCATTGGTTACTAGTTGATGTCTGTCTGTCTGTCAGTCTATCTATCTATCTATCTATCTATCTATCTATCTATCTATCTATCTATCTATCTATCTATCTATCTATCTCATTTAAGCAATATTATACATGTTTATTTCATTGCCATTTGTTCTTTAAACTTCAGAGAATTTCATCAACTCCAACTAACCAAGCCTTCCTTGGCCTTTCTCATTCATTCTTACCCTATTTCTTTTTCATTACTTTACACATTTTATAGTACAGTACCTTATTTCTACTGCATTCAACTTTTATATTTTTTCTGACATACACAACTTTCCTTTCTGCATAATGGGCAGACACTTCCTTTGATATACAGCCCTTCTTTTCTTTCCTTCTTTCCTAGCAGACTTTAAATTATCCAGTACTTTTCTAGCAGAATTTTAAAATGTTTCCACTTCCCCATTTTAGTAAAACATTCTACCATACTTGCTGTATATTGTTTTTGCTGTTTATTCTATTTTTATTTTCAAACCTACTACCTTTGTCTTCAATACATTAAATTTCAGACCCACATTCCTCATTGCATCGTATAATCTACCAGACATTTAACTGGTTCTCATCATTCAGGTTCTCATTCAATGACACAACACTATTTGCATAGGAAAATACCAGGACATTCATGTCCCTTAAGCAATACATTTCTAATTTCATTACAAGCAATCTAAATACATAAATAACCAAAGGGACTTTACACATCTTTGTTTTACTCTCTGTTCTACACTGAACCATTCACTAAAAACTGCATTTAGTCTCCTGCCTGCTATACCTCCTGTATATACCATTCTTCACCTCCTTTACACATCTTTCTATAATTCAAGTCTATTCAAATTTTCCTATGCTGCCTCCAATCAACAAATGTACAATATTTTTTTAACGTTCATTCTTTTTTCAGTGATTTGATAATAACACAATCTATTCAGTGCAACTACAGCATTGCACTTCCTGAATTTTGTTCATTGTCACCTAAGACATGGTCCCCCACCCTTTTGGGCACTGGGGATCAGTTCTGTGGAGAAAAATATTTTCTACTCACTGGGGGGGAGGTGCATTGCCTAGATTCTATGCATGTGCAGATGGAGTTTCGCTCATTTGCGAGGCCTGGTTCCTAATGGGCCACAGATTAGTACCGGTCTTCAGACCGGGGGTTGGGGACCCCTGCTCTAAGGTACTCTTGCAATCCAAAGTTTACCAAAAGCTTTTTCAGGCTCACATAACATAGCAAACTAATCCTCCTGAAATTTTTGTATTCACTCTTGCTACCTTTTCTTTTGCATCTGTACAATAAGATCTCATATTCTATTAACAGAAAGATTTGTTAACATGATTTTCTATGAGATTTGATTCTTACATTTTTAAGTTTTTTTTCTTTTATCAATTAATTTGATAAAAGAAGGTTTCAGACCAGGGCACAGCACGGAGACGGCATTGGTCGCGCTGGTGAATGATCTCTGGCGGGCCCGAGATAGAGGTTATTCTTCTGTCCTGGTCCTATTAGATCTATCAGCGGCTTTTGATACCATCGACCATGGTATCTTACTGTGTCGTCTTGAGGGGCTGGGAGTGGGAGGCACCGTTCTGCGCTGGTTCTCCTCCTACCTCTCGGACCGTTCGCAGACGGTGTTGGCAGGAGGGCAGAGGTCAAGCCCTAGGCCTCTTAATTGTGGAGTGCCTCAGGGTTCGGTGCTCTCGCCCCTCCTGTTCAACATCTATATGAAGCCGCTGGGAGAGATCATCCGTAGCTTCGGGGTGAAATATCATCAATATGCTGATGATACCCAGCTATTCATCTCCACCCCGAACCAACCCAGTGATGCCCTTGATGTGATGTCCCGTTGTCTGGAAGCGGTACAGATTTGGATGGGAGAAAACAGGCTTCGACTCAACCCGGCCAAGACTGAGTGGCTGTACATACCGTCATCTCGTTTAGTCCAAGAGGTTCCATCACTGACTATAGGAGGAGAGATGTTACCTCCCATTGATAAAGCACGCAATCTGGGCGTCCTCCTAGATTCACGACTCAGTTTTGAAGATCACATTGGAACCGTGGCTAGGGGGGCATTTGCCCAGATTCGTCTTATATACCAATTGCGCCCCTTTTTGGACCGAGATGCCCTACGTACAGTCACCCACGCACTCGTTACCTCCCGTATTGATTACTGTAATGCTCTCTACATGGGGCTGCCCTTGAAGACCACCCGGAGGCTTCAGCTGGTGCAGAATGCAGCTGCACGGGTTGTGATGGGAGCTTCCCGATACTCCCATATTACACCCCTCCTGCGTGAGCTGCATTGGCTACCAGTTGCCCTCCGGGTGAGATTTAAGGTGCTGGTACTTACCTTTAAAGCCCTACATGGCTTAGGTCCGGGATACTTGCAGGACCATCTGCTGCCGGGAACAAATTCCCATCGTCCAGTACGCTCACACAGAGAAGGCCTCCTCAGGGTACCGTCAGCTAGGCAATGTCGGCTGGCGACCCCCAGGGGGAGGGCCTTCTCTGTGGGAGCACCAACCCTATGGAATCAGCTCCCCCCTGAGCTTCGGATAGCCCAAAACCTCCAATCCTTTCGCCGTGGCCTCAAAACACACCTGTTCCACCAAGCTGACCTAGACTGACAGGCATTTTAATTAATTTATATTTAGTATTTTTTTTTAATTCATTTTTAAATTCTCTAATTTTTTATTGCACTGATGTTCTCAATTTCATTTTATCTTGATTTATGTACTTATTATATGTTTTATTGTGAGCCGCCCTGAGTCCTTCAGGAGATAGGGCGGGATATAAATCCCATCAATAAATAAATAAATAAATAAATAATTCTCTTTTAATCCTGACATTATTTGAAGTCTCATCTTTCTAAGCTAAAAGCCTGATCTACTTTTTTTCAATAGTTCATCAAAATTTTATTTGACACATCAGTAATCTCATCTTCCTAGTTGTATTCTTCTGGGCTGATATATTTGCCTAATTTCTATTAGAAAACATTATGATATTCCCTGAAACAAAAATAATTCTATATAATATTTAACCATTTTCACAAAATCTTATTGCTCATTCAGTCCAGATAGACTTCAACTTATGATAATTTGTTCAACCACTATTCAAGGTTATAGCAGCACTGAATGAAGGGACTTATGACCCCTGCCCAATTACTGCTGAGGTGTACCCAGTCTGTCTGCTGGACCAGGCTGTGGCTGGGCATCAGCTGTGAAAAAAAAGACCAAAATTGCTTCCTGAGCTGCAGCATGCCAAAAAAAAAACAACCCCACTCTGTTGTGTTGTGTTCCTAGATTGGGCTGGGCTGGGCTGGGCTATGCTTTGGCTGAAAAAGACAAAACAAAAGCGAAAGCCAAAAGCAGCCATAGAGCCACAATGCACAGTAAGCAACACATTTTTTTCCCCATAGCTGAAACCCAGCCTGGCCCCACCACAAGGTCAGGCATGCCTCATCAGCGGTGAGAGGACAGCAACTTTCAGCTAGATACACACACCAGCAGGTGTCTCATAATCCAACAACTGGGATTGGGACTGGGACTGGTCTGGGATGCCTGCATCTTACCAGAAAATGGCAAACAGTCCCAGAGCTGCTGGGGCTGTTTGCTACCCATCAAGGAAAGCTGCAGGATGGTCAAAAAGGGCAGAGATGAGCGGGAAGATAAGCAAGTAGGGGGAGCTGGAGCCAGTTGTTTACCTTATTGAAGTTCAGGGATGGGAGGGACCAAAATGGCTTGGATTGGGGTGTATACTCACGTAACGACCTGTGATTCTCAGTTAACAATGGCAATTGGGATTGCTGTTACTAGAGCAATGCAGTCATATGACCTCTCACTTTACATTTTAGTCATTATGATACAAGCCAAATGTAGCAAACTCAGACTTTTAAAAGTAAGCCTAAATAATTTGAGATGCTATTTAACCTAAAGCTTATGTGTGCACTGTATTATATATCAAATACTTTGGGCTTTGTGACCTGCTAGGTCATGCATTCAGAGTATTTCCTTATCTAAACAGAATGACTACAAGCAGGCAAAAAAAAGCAGTAGGAATGAATTACCACCCTTCCTAATGCAAGGACTCATCATACTGAGAAGAGAGTAAAGCAAAGGCACTCTGTGAGCCTGCTCACAAGGAAACAGTTATACCTTTCTAAATGAACAACACTGAGGTTGCTTTATTAAAACACAACAGCAAGCTCACATATCTCTAGTGAGAACAGCAATCTTGATTCTTGATTTTGCATGCCTTGATTCTTGATCTGTGACTGCTGACTCTCAAACCAGACCATCTGACAAACCTTCCACAAAGCTCTAACCCTTGGACTTCACTTGACTATTCTTCTGCTCACTTGACTACTCTGTTTTAAACCAAAAATTTTGTAAAGCAAATCTGCTAAACTTTGGAGGAAGCTTGTCTCTTTGCCACATGTGCATGTGTCTGCACTCGATCATTTTATGTACTTGCAAACCTCGTTTAGTAAAGTATGCAACTACCTCTTCATGTGCTTGTGTTTGCTTGGCCTGAAACAGGACAGTGACTTCTGGCTTCCTGCTGACTTCCCCATTCAGCTTCCTTGTGGGAAGCTGGCTGGGACTATTAGAGGATCCTGTGACTGGATCACAGAAAACAGCAACACCTTTGCCAAATTTCAACTCCATAGGAGTCACAGATCATGTTTTTAGTTAGTTTACTTGAGGTACATTGATTCAAAAACTGTTGCACTATGATGCACAGTTTTACCCAACTGAAGGTTAACAAACATGACAGTTTTATAGTATGTAAATTTATAGCTGTCACTTAAGATTTTAACACTCAGAATTGTCAGCTTTCATATTCCAAGTTATAAAAGAAGTCATAGCTTAGAATTGTTAGTTTAATGAATAGTTTCGTTAATGTTATAATTTTAAGCTTAATACTTTTGATAACAGTATCATAATTGACAACAGGATGTTTAAAGATGAATTAAAAACCAATTGAATGCACTTTGCTAAAGTCAATGATGTATGGTTTTATTATCTAAATAAAATTTGTTTGCAGATACTTGATTAAATATGCATTCAGTATTCCTGTTGCACACAAAAAGTGTTTTCCTTTTGAAAGAAAATGAATATCTTACATGATAGAAAAGTCTTATATAGAGCCAAAATCCAATTTCTATTGCTCAGCAGCTCATGCAATATATAGCTGTTATTAGGATTGCAAAATCTTGTAATTTTTCTATGGGTGTTCATGGGAAGGGCAAGGGGGACAATTGACAAAATTCAGGTTGCAGTATTACAAAGCAAATTCCACCAGTTTTGTATAGTGTTTCACAAGGGGTTGAGCTTGCAATGCAACATCATCATCTTGCTGCCAAAATCTCAGCGTTCTATGGATGCCTCTAAATATTTTGCAGGGATAGCAGAAAAGCTTATAGTATGGTAAAATAATAACCCCGAAAGTATTCTGAGAGGTGACATTGTAAAACTTCATATAAGGACAGGTAATTTACTGTCCGAATGCAATAAAGAAAAGGAAAAATAGTGCAGCTGGATGTGTTTTTAATCTTTAACAAGGACAATTGCAATACAATAATAAATGATGGAGACTTCTATGATTCTTTTGTTCTACTACAGACAATTTACAGCAAGTAGAAACTAATGTTGAAAAGTGTCACTTTCTTCCGCCTCTTTTTCAGGGCTGTTCGCTAAGAACCACCTGCTCTGTTGCTAAGCTACCACATCTTTTTCTTTCTCCTCCTCCCTTTAGTTTCTCACTGAGAGAGAGAGACACAGAGACGGGGAGGGGGGGAGGGAATTGGCTGTTACTGAAGAATATGCTCAGGTGTCTTGCCTTCTTGGATCTTGTCAGCGGACCCATTGTGTAGTCACTGAGTAATGCACCTCCCTCTGGGCCTTCTCCCTCTGGGTCTTCTGCCCATCACTTCCTTGTCTGGGATTTCCGTGGAGACTCCAAGTGTCCATTTACAGCCCCCTATCTTCCCCTTCCCCTTTGCCTTGGATATAGTTTGTCCTTCTGTCTGGGGTTTTGCTTTTCTTCTGCTAGAGGGATCATCACATAAACTTCTTCATCCTCTTCTTCCTCCTGGAGCCAGGAATTGCAACTTCACAAACAAATTATCCTGCACACAATATTTCCTTCCAACCAAATTTCTAACATAGTCACTCCAGCAGCATATTCTGCAGCACTTGCTAAAACATGGCAACTTACTTCCCAGTTTCTCTCTGTCTCTGTCTCTCTCTCAGACACACACACTCACACACACTTTTTCACAAGTCAGATCAGCAGCTGATCCCTCAGTTTCTATGATAGTGGTTTTCCCCCTGGGCTTTAGTTCCCAACACCTATATACAAGGCTTAATCCGTGGGGATGCTACCTACAGCTGCCCCACAAGAATCCTGACTAGCATCCAGGTCAGCTCATCAACTGCACTCCAAGGTTATGCCAGTATATGAGTTGCTTCTTTCCCTTTTTCCTCTCACTAATTCATGCCAGTAGCACAATAGCCATGCCAGACCACTAAATCCATATGCCACACATGAATAGGTATGTATGAAATAGAACAGAGGAAGAAAAAAACCTGACAAAAATGTGACAAACAACAGAGAAGTGAAAATACCAGTCTTCAGAGATCAGATCAACAGGCTGAATGTCTAAATGCATAAGTGATGATTATTCCATAGGGCAGGGGTGTCAAACTCAATTTCATTGAGGGCCGCATCAGCATAGCGGTTGCCCTCAAGGGGCCAGGTGGGTATGGCCAGGGTGGGCATGGCCTACTGGGTGGGCATGGCTAGAGTGCGTATGGCCTACTGGGTGGGCATGGCCAGCTCTACAATGTTCACATGAAGGATGCCTATGGGGGCCTGGGCAGGAGTGGGACAGATCTGAGGGTCTCTGGCAGAAGGAGGGTCTCTGGGCCAGGGCCAAGGCAGTGGGGGTCATTCCCTCACTGTTTCCAGGATGGCTTCGGGGGCCACATGAAACCACTTTGTGGGCCGGATCCGGGCCCCGGGCCTTGTGTTTGACATGTCTGCCATAGGGTTATAAATGGAATCCATGGAAAATAGAAGTGTTCACTGGTATAGAAGGAACAAACACCATGATTGGAGAGAATGAAATATACAGTCATGCTGTTGTCTACCTAATGCTAGTTTACTGAAATATCTGTGAAACTAAAAACATAACATATGCTGGTTGACATGAAAACACCAGTTACTACTAAAGCACTGTATACAATATTATTATGAATTCAGTCTCATACTCTTATTAACAACTCATTTGCTGTATGAGAGCTTCCCAAGATCTACCAGACTCGTAAGTTCAGTAAGCTGATATCTTTCTGTGCCTAACGACATTATAATTGTTAATGTTTCTTAAATTTAGAAGCCACCATCTCCTGAAGTTTCTGGATAGCTTACAAAGGTGGAAGGATTTATAACAGACATGTCAAACTCGCGACGTCATGTGACGTTGCGTGACGTATTGGAGATTTTTTCCCATTGCCGGCAATGGGGTGGGCGCGGTTTTGTCATGATGCGTCCAGCCCATGGGCCGGCAGTTTGACACCCCTGATTTATAATAAAAAATGAAAACATGAACATCAGATAGAAATATATTAACAGCAGCTGAAAAAATACTAGAATTCCACAGAAATCTTAAAGCCAGGCCTGGGAATTGAGCTTCAGAGATTTACAGAACATTTGAAGGGGTGGGAATATACAAGGTGCACTTCCTCAGTACTTCAAGGTAAATGTTTAACGGGGCGAATCCAGAGTATACCCACTCTGCCCAACATATCAGATAGGCATAAACTATTGGAGACAGGAACTCAAATAACCAGGCTGGTGCCATGAAACAACTAGCATTTACTTGTACTCATAAGTTAACAATGCAGCTTGTACTGTTACAGAGCTCTTCTGAGGCAAGGGTTACCTTTTCAGTAAAAGACTGATAATTACATCTTTTAAGTAGACAGAATATATCCCAGTCTCTAGAACGCATCATTCCTTCATCTTGTCCACAGCTGGACAAGATCAAGGAAGCAAGAACTATAAAATTTCAATAAATGGTTTATAATGCTTGCCTGAGATGAATACAGAATCTTGGAAATGGTAAGAGGAATTTTCATCTTCCTTTATAGTGAGTTAATTAAGTTACAATTTCTTAAATCATTTAAAAAGCTTCTTCCTGGATTTCTTTCTATCTGAGATAAGTTGCTGTTTATGAGATAAGCTGTCAATTGATTAATCTATTTTTTCTGATTTTTTTTATGTCTGCCCTCTCTTCAATTCCTTTCCCAGCTGTCTACTCTCTATTCACCTTCCTTAATCATGTCTTAATCAACCTGGAGGGGCAAGGATTGAGCATTGAGCAAATATTGGCTCCCTGCTCTCCACATACATTATCTATGTGCTTGAGAATTGTGAACAGAAAATAATCTGGATGAACAGGATAAGCAGTTGATAAGAGTTCCTCCCTATAACTTGCTGTAATATTGGAGACCAAGCAACTAAATTAAAATTCCATTCAAGAGCTATACCTACTAACATTCTAGTGAAAGCATTCTGAACCTTGCAGTAGATAGATAGATAGATAGATAGATAGATAGATAGATAGATAGATAGATAGATAGATAGATAGGATAAACAGATAGATAATATTGTGCTGATACAAGAAATAAGCAGCCTTGCATTCAGTTAATAATATGATTGGAAGGAAAATAATATTTTTCATT
>NC_138204.1:173417724-173487724 GCF_964194415.1 Vipera berus | reverse complement strand
TGGAATGAAAATCTTGTTGCTCACTCTTGTGGATGACTTGTAGTAGAACTTAGATTGAGGGAGTTTACCCCTTCTACACTTACTTGGTTTCTTAGCAACATTTGTATCATTAATCATAGTGTTCATTGGGCCATCTGCAAGGCTGGACTTGGAGTACTGTCATTATTCTTCTATGGTTCTATTCCTTTCTGAATGGATAGAACTCCAGACAATTTTGACATTAAGATTGATCTGACTATGTGATGTTTGTGCTCTGATTTACTTTTAAATAAGGTCATTGGGAATCCTTGGAGAAGGTAGCATACAAATCCATATATAAATATATATGTTTTGGGATTACAGGTAGCCTTGTTCAGCATCCACTCATTCAGTGATCACTCAAAGTAATGAAGGGACTAAAAACCATTCTTTGTAGTTGCAGTATTGCAGTGTCCTCATAGCCATGTGATTATAATTTGGGACCTTGGCAACTGTTCACAATTATGACAGTCCCAGCATCCTGCAATCATGTGATTACCATGTATGACCTTCACTGCTGGTTTCTGACGAGCAGAGAGGGCAGGAGGTTGCAAGTTAGGTTGTTATATGAACACAGATCACTTTGACCATGCGGGATTTGCCTAACAACGGTAAATAGAAATATTGCAACTACTGTCGTAAATATGTGAGATCGCTTGACATCATGCTTTATGACCATGTCATTTAGTAATAAAGTTGCTGGTCCCAATTACCTTAATTAAGGGTACCTGTTGTTTGGATTCTAAAAATAAATTTGAAAAGTTTAGGTCATGTCACAATAAACTGAATGTTTGAAATTGTTCACACTTGATAATAATAGAAGAACTAAAGTTTCAGTTTTTCCAGAATTTGGAAATATTTGCAGTTGATAAATGTAATTTTCAGAAGTATTACTTTTAGAGAAAATGTTCTTTGTAAATTCTAGCACCTCAGTGCAATTGCAGAAGTATTGGAAAATTCTCCTGTGAAAGACCTTCAGGTCATACTTTGCCGCGCTTCTGGCACTGGATGTTTCTGATTTTAAAATCTTTTATCAGATTCTGCTGATATGGCAACTGTATTTCTTCCTAGAAGAAAAACACTTTTCAAACTGATATGCACATGCTTCCAAGAATTCATTTTCATAAAAGCCTGCAGCATATGAACTGGCCATGCCTCTTGTAAAAACTGCAGTTCTACATTCTGCCAAAGTCGGTGAAAAACATGCCAGTATAATTTTGGGAATTGAGGAGGGGTGAAGTTTCCTGTTCATTTATTTTTGCAACAGGTGAATTAATGAATTCATTAAAAAGCAAGATTTTACACCTAGGGAGGAGAAACCAAAGTTACAAGTATAGATTAGGTGAAACCTGGCTCAAAAACAGAAACTATGAGAGGGACCTTGGTATCCTAGTGGATGATCACTTAAACATGAGTCAACAGTGTGTGGCAGCAGCCAAAAAAGCTAATATAATCCTTGGTTGTATAAACAGAGGCACAGAATCAAAATCACATGAAGTATTAGTACCGCTTTATAAAGCCCTAGTAAGGCCGCATTCCAGTATTTGAGAGGCTGCCACAAGTAGGAGGGGGTCAATTTATTTTCCAAAGCACCAGAGGGAAGACAAGAAACAATGGATGGAAACTAATCAAGGAGAGAAGCAACCTGGAATTGAGGAGAAACTTCCTTACAGTGAGGACAATTTAACCAGTGGAACAGCTTGTCTTCAGACGTTGTGGGTGCTTCATCACTTGAGGTTTTTAAGAATAGGCTGGACAATTACTTGTGTGAAATGATATAGGAACTCCTGCTTGAGCAGGGGGCTGAACTAGAAGACCTCTAAGGTCCCTTCCAACTGTATTCTGATTACGATTAAGAATTAATCATGGAAAAGCTATCCTTACAAAAAATCTAGTGTGGATGTGTTTTCAAAAAAAGATGAATAAAAACAGATTATCTTCTTTGGGCTATCAAGTATAATTCAGCCAAATAAGATTGTTGTAGGTATTTCTAGGCATGTTTTGATTCTACAAATGCTCTGCCTTATTCACAGAATTTTAGATCACCCTATATATATATATATATATATATATATATATATATATATATATATATATATATATATATATATATATATATATATATATATATATATATATATATATATATATATATATATATATATATATATATATATATATATATATCACCATTTACTCATTTGGATTTTGATACAAACATAACATATTGCCCCTTTCCAAATTAATACACAAACGAGAAGACAATACTGTTTTGAACTTTGGTTTTTTATTATGTAAGAACGCAGTTCTCCAAACATATAAAGATGCATGCATCAGACAAAAAGGCATGCACAAGACTATATACAGCAACAGATACTGATATCTGAAAGCATTATATAAGATCAGATTATGTCCAAAATATATACAAAGCAAAGCATGCCCAGAAAATGATATATTAGGAAATAGATCAATTAACACACATGGTTTATTATACAATGTACAATAATGTATTGATGGAATGGATGGTATAAATTAAGAATTAGATAAATTAAAAAACTGGGTGAAACAGAAATTGACAAATGTACGCATTCCCAGTAGGAAATAGGTTGGGTAGATGAGAAGTTATTTTGTTTTCTAAAAAAGTACTAAGCCAAGTTTATGCTCTATTACTTCTGTGTGACTATTCTTTATCTGTGCAGAGGTTTGCACAAATAGATTGTTAATTTAATTGTAATGTTGTTAAGATGCAGGCACCATAATGTTGGAAATAGAGCGTTTCATAAGGAGCGACCTCCTACTAGGAGCAACTTTGCTGGCCATCCACTGTTTCACCTTGTAGTTTCAGTGAGTCCAGAAAACAGAATTGTCTTTGAGAATGCAGAATTTAATCAGCATGAGACTTTAAATAGTGAATATAATAGTAGAAGTACATAAGATAGTAGTTTGTTGTAACATAAAATATTTGCCTTGTATATTTCCATCAAACAGTTTTAGAAGCTTTTAATCAAGATGGTTCAATGGAAATGGGATTTTGTTTCCTCAAATGCATTGTATGAATTGAAAAGTAGAAATTTTGATTCAGAATGTGTAACGGAATGTACAACAGAATAACAGAGTTGGAAAAGATCTTGGAGATATTTTACTTCAACCCTCTGCTCAAGCAGGAAACCCTATACCATTTCAGACAAATGGTTTTCCAATCTTTTCTTAAAGACCTCCAGTGTTGGAGCACCCACAACTTTTGGAGGCAAGTCATTCTACTGATTAATTGTTCTAATTGTCAGGAAAATTCTCCTTAGTTCTAGGTTGGTTCTCTCCTTGATTAGTTTCCATCCATTGCTTCTTGTCCTGCCTTCAGATGCTTTGGTGAATAGGTTGACCCCCCCGTCTTCTTTGTAGCAGCTCCTTAGATATTGGAACACTGCTATCATGTCACCCCTAATTCTTCTTTTCGTTAAACTAGACATACCAATTCTTGCTACCGTTCTTCATATGTATTAGCCTCCAGTCTGTTAATCATCTTGGTTGCTCTTCACTGCACTCTTTCTAGAGCTTCAACATGCCTTTTATATCGTGATGACCAAAACTCAATGCAATATTCCAACTGTGGTCTTACCAAGGCATTATTAAAGTGGTATTAACACTTTACGTGATCTTGATTCTATCCCTCTATTAATGCAGTCTAGGACTGTGTTGGCTTTTCTTGGCAGCTGTAACACATTGCTGGCTCATATTGAAGTGGCTGTCCACTAGAATTCCAAGATCCCTGTCACAGTTATTATTGTTGAGCCAGGTACCACCTATTCTATACCTGTGCATTTGGTTTTTCTCGCTTAAATGTAAAACCTTACTTTTCTCTACAATAAATTTCATTTTGTTAGATAGGGCCCAATGTTCAAGTCTATCCAATTCCTTCTGTATCTTGAGCCTATTTTCTGGAGTATTGGCTATTCCTGCCAGCTTGGTGTCATCTGCAAATTTGACGAGTTTCCCCGTCTATCCCCTTGTCTAGATCATTAAGGAAAATATTGAAGAGTACTAGGACTAAGACAGAGCCTTGAAGTACCCCACTGCATACTTCTCTCCATGTAGATGCAGTTCTATTAAGTACTACATGTTGAGTGCAGTTGGTCAGCCAGTTACAAATCCATCTGTTGGTGATGCTATCCAACCCACATTTTTCTATCTTATCAAATAAAAGATTGTGGTCATCTTTATCAAATGCCTTACTGAAGTCCAGGTAAATTATATCCATAGTGTTTTACTGGTCCACTAATTTAGTCACTTTGTCAAAGAATACAACAACATTTGTTGCATGGTTTGCTTTTGACAAATCCATGTTGGCTTCTGGTTATGACTTTGTTTGCCTCTATGTGTTCGCAGATTTGTTGATTGATTATCTTTTCTAGAATCTTTCCAGATACTGATGTCAGGCTGACAGACCTGTAGTTTTCTTTTCCTTTTTTTGAATTCATGTTTAAGGACTGTGAATGTAGAACCAGACAGAGATAAAAAGATGAATGTTTATGTGTATAATGTGGAAATGCTATACGATATTAGTGATATTTCAGAGGTTTTCTCCTTCAACCTGCTATTGGTTTAATATTGTTCAGAGTTGTTTAAATAAGACCATAAAATTATCTGCATTGTCTTCTCTCTTCTTTTCTCTACTTTTGCTGTTTTTGCAGTAGAGACAACAAAGATGGTTTCCTAGTTCTAAGGCATGCTTTTTGAGAATAAGATTTTGTTTTTGTTAAGTAGTTGTCAAGACAGCAGAAGAGGTCACCATAGCTATTTGGCTCACAACACCTCATCTGATGAAAGACCCCTAAAGTTAAGACACTTGGTCTAGTTAATATTTTTGGGAAGTCACATCTGCTACTTTCCTCTGCAGCATTTGCTGAAGCAAGACTTCAAATGCCAGAAGACTTCTGAGTATTATCTTGGTGCCTAAGTCCCCCCTCCCCATAAATCTTTCTTCAGTTTTTTGGTCCCAGCTACAGAAGTGTCGTTCTATGTACAGCTGATTATGGCATCCTCAGGCAGTCAGGGAAACATGGCTGGTAGCAGCTGCCTTTGTATGAATTAGTGAAAGAGATAGGTTTAATCTATCACCTGTCTCAGTCTTCTGTCTTAAAGTACTTCCTGTTTGATTATGCAGCATGGATAAAATGATTTTAGTACTTTCTGATAATTTCAATATTAAAGATAAATTAATAATAAAATAATGCAAACTATCTTAAATTCAGCATTTCTTTGTCCTCTCAACACTCTCAGTAGTTTAAATCATTTAAAACATAAAACACTTAATCTAAGCATTAATACGTTGAAACTTTCACCATTATGCAAACTGAATAAATAAAGTAAATCCAAAAACAATACCTACATCATAAATCTAAGTTTAGGTTATCTTACAAAAATTCTAATCAAATGGAAGGATTTTATGATATTACTTCAGAAATATTATCTTTATCCTGACAGAATTAAATTTATTATGTGAACCAAATTTGACAAAGGATACCTTGTGCTACCAAGATAATCTGCAGTTCTAATGCAATTATTCTACAAGAAGCATCTCTAAACTACTAGCCCAGACTTTTAAGAGGAGCCAAACTCTCTTAGAATAGGTTGAAAATCCTCCAGCTGAATGTTTATAATATGAGAAATGTAAATCAGTATGAGAGAGAAAGAAAGAAAAAGTCCACAAAAAAGCATTATATCTAGAAAACATTATCTTGGTTAAAAGATTTTAAATTTTGTCAATTTTCAAGTATGAAATTGAAGGTGGTATATGAGTGTGTTTGAGGGTGCATGTATTTAAATCTTACCTGTAAGGCCACTGGGTGTCAGCCATGTCCATTGCTACTGAATTGTTCAATCAAACAAAATAAGTTATCAGTGAAATAAAAAAAGAAAAGAATAGATTTGTTGAATCAGAAATTCTGTCAACAGTGCTTACAACGTTAAAGGATTCTATGAGACTAATGTTTTGAGGTTGTTCTAATTATTTTTTATGTTTTATACCATTTTAAAAATAAAATACAGAGGGAGAAATTCTTGGATATTCAATAGATCTCGGTATTCTAGGAAACAGCTTAGACAAATAAGGCTTTCATCAGAACTGTTTTCTGTAAAAAATGTACCACTTGTCACCATATTAGTTAAAATTGGAAAATTAACATTCTTGAAAGCCTATCTGTACAATTTTGGCGAATTGCTATTCACCAATTTTATTTGGTATGCCTTAATCATAATTCAAATATTCAAGTAATATATAACTTGGTGGACCATAAAATATATATTTCATATTTTAACATAGTTTTCTTCACAAAAGCAGCATTTTCTAATCTTTAAATGAAACAAATCAAACTTTACCTATATAATCTTTATGCAACAAAACATCCTTCATGTAGCTCATTTTATGATAATAACTCACACACCTATGTAAAATAGCACAATTACATTCATTATGAACTCAAGGGTCATCAATCCAAGCATGTTTATACTGGTAGTTCAGAAAATATTCATGATGTTAGCCACCAATATTGTTCTGAAACAGCTGCATGTATCGTTGAAATTTTCCTGATCTAGGTCATAGTAATCCAAAACATGAACACAATAACAGTCCAAGGCTCACCTTAATCTACTATTTTGTTTCTCACAGTAATCTACTACATGCCCTTGGGATGCTATCAAAAAGAAAGTGGAGACATACCCTATGTCACTGCTATCCTCAACCTCAAGTTAATACGGCATTTCCAAGACTATTAGCCCTTGATAGGCTTGTCTTCCATTGATTTTATATCTATCTATCTGTCATATTTATATAGATGCCTATCTAACAAGAGCATCATTATTTATTTATTGAATTTATTTTTAAAGCCATCTCATTGTAATGTATTCCACAATTAATTATGTTCTTTATGAAGAAATGTTTCCTGTGTTGATTTAATCTTCCAGTATTTCATTGTATGACCTTTTTCCTGATATTTGAGAGGGACCAAAACTTTTGCTCCTCTGTTTTGGTCATGGCATGCATTAATACTGTGATGGCCCATTAGTCTTTTTTCCCAGCTAAAAGTTCCAAATGTTCCTAGTTTCCTCTTTTACAGAAATTGCTTGAGTCCTTTAGTTTTAAACATTCTCCAAGTTATGTTGTAAATATAAATAATTGTAATATAAATATTGTAAATAGATTTGGTCCTTTATTTTGATTCTTTTTTTTCCTTGTCAGCCTTTCATTTTCAAAATTTCTTTTTCCTTTTGGCATGTATGCCAAATGTTATAGCATTATAAAAAATTCTTATTAATTCCACAATACCTACATTAGATCAATGTCACCTTTAGGATTAAATTAAGAGCTGCTTTCTTTGTGTTCTAAAACACATTCATTTAGACTATTTAGAGATTTTGTTTCTTTGTCATAGCTTAAGCTTGAATGTACCTAGCCTATGTGAGAATAACTGAAGTCCTACATTATTACAATAGCTTCTCCTTTGCACGCCTTCATGATTTCTTTCACCTTCTGCATTTTGATCAGGTGGGCAATAGCATATCCTTATATTAGATATTGCCATCCATAGTGATTCTGTGGAGGAATCCAGTGTTCCAATACTTTCTAGTACATTAGATTTTATATCCTATGTGATACAAAGAGCATCACTTCCTCACTATATCCTTCCCTGTCCTTCCTATAAAGTTTATCAAGAATGACTGTTTTCTACTTATTCTTTCTGTTACACCATGTTTCTATTATACCCATTATACTTGTGTTCTCATTTGTAGCCAAGCAGTCTCCCAGCTTGGCAAGAAGAATGCTAACATTGGCAAGGAAGCATATAAACATTAGTGTTAGTGGATGCTCTTTGAAATAGGGCATTAGGTCCTTTTTCTGTTATTGCTGACATGAACCTTTCTCATAGGCTTTTTATTTCCAGCCAGACTTCATCTGACTATCCATTAACCCACTGTCAACACTGATCCTATCTCTTATTGTATTTTATAAAATATCTACAGTTTCTCATCTGTTTACTTTCTTTCAAGAATCAGTTTGAAAGCAGCTCTAGAACTTGCCTAATATCAAAAACCAGCAGCCTGCTTCCATTTTGATTTCTTTGACTTGACTTGTCCTTAAAAGTTCCTCAGTGTCTAATCACTCTAAGCCCCTTTACTTGACATCACTGTCTTATACAGTGGCATTTCATCAGCACACAGAAAAGAGGTGGGAATTGTGTCACAATATTTCATCATTCTGTCCTACCTTTGCCTCTCTCCACCCACCTATACCAGATTCCACTGGTATTCCCCATACATTTAAGACTTCTAAGCTTTGCCTGTTTAGCTGGGCTTGCATTTGGAAAAAGTTGTATTTCTGTAAAAGTTATCTCAGTGGTTTTGTAGCAGATTGGCAAGTCACCAAGCAAATATGGACATGTCATGTCTCAACTCATCCATTCTCAAAATGAAAGAATATACCTTCATCTCTCAGGGATTAGATCCCTCCTCCGAGAACATTTTCATTATTCTGAAAATGATGTCCCCCTTGCCATCAGTGTTATCATATATTGGCAGCTGAAAGAAAAAAATCAGTGAAAAGTCTTTTCTCATACTCCTTCAGCATAACCACTTTGATTTCAAAGGAACATACTTCTTCCTAAGAGCTGGAGTTCATTGTATCGACTATAAATCTACTTCTTATACCTACAGGTAAATAGCTATTGACCTGCTACTTCACACATTGAACAACACCCTCATCACTGTTGGCTAATTTTGAAACAGTGGTTTGCCTGAGTGAAACTGATAGCAGAAAGGAAAGGAGGTACTTAGGTTAGCTTTTTTTTCCTTCAGCAACTTCCCCAGTATCATTTAATAATTGTCAAAGTTTTTTATATCAGACAAGAAGTGTCATATTTTTGCAGGCATAAATCATTAGGACAAGATAAACCCCCACCAAAAAAACAGCCCCACAAAAAATATATATAAAGGTCATTGAACAATTGCTTACATTCCGTGAAGTGACTTTATATCTATTAAGCAATAATAAAAAAACAATTGATTCAAAGGACCACAAATATTACAAATAAAATTTTCCTGATGGTTTCATAGCGTCATACAATATACATTCAAGACAATTTCACAATCACAGTTTACATATCTCTAACTGAAGGATTACACTTTCAAAGAAGGTCCTTCAAGGGTCTTTTATTATTCCCAAGAGTGCTGTTGTTGTTGTTGTTGTTGTTGTTGTTGTTAGCTGTGAAGTCATGTCCAACCCATTGCGACCCTATGGACAACATTCCTCCAGGCCTCCCTGTCCTCTACCATCTTCTGGAGTCCATTTAAGCTCAAGCCTACTGCTTCAGTGACTCCATCCAGCCACCTCATTCTCTGTCGTCCCCTTCTTCTCTTGCCCTCAATCTTTCCCAGCATTAGGCTCTTCTCCAGTGAGTCCTTCCTTCTCATTAGGTGGCCAAAGTATTTAAGTTTTAGCTTCAGGATCTGGCCCTCTAAAGAGCAGTCAGGGTTGATCTCTAGGACTGACTGGTTTGATCGCCTTGCAGTCCAAGGAATTCGCAGGAGTCTTCTCCAGCACCATAGTTCAAAGGCCTCAATTCTTTGGTGCTCAGCCTTTCTTATGGTCCAACTTTCACTGACATACATTGCAATTGGGAAGACCATAGCCTTGACTATACGCACTTTTGTTGACAGGGTGATGTCTCTGCTTTTTAGTGTGCTGTCTAGATTTGTTATGGCTTTCCTCCCCAGGAGCAAGGGTCTTTTAATTTCTTGACTACAGTCCCCATCTGCAGTGATCTTGGAGCCCAGGAAAATAAAATCTGTCACTACCTCCATTTCTTCCCCATCTATTTGCCAGGAATTGAGAGGGCCGGATGCCATGATCTTGGTTTTCTTAATGTTAAGTTTCAACCCAAGTTTTGCACTCTCCTTCTTCACCCGCAACAAGAGGCTCTTTAGTTCTTCTTCACTTTCTGCCATTAGAGTGGTATCATCTGCATATCTTAGGTTGTTGATATTTCTTCCGGCAATCTTAATTCCAACTTTTGATTCATCTAGCCCTTTCTTTCTCATTATGTGCTCTGCATATAAGTTAAACAGGCAGGGTGACAGTATACAGCCTTGCCGGACTCCTTTCCCAATTTTGAACCAATCAGTGGTTCCGTGTCCAGTTGTCACTGTTGCTTTTTGGCCCACATATAGGTTTCTCAAGAGACAAATAAGATGGTCTGGTACGCCCATCTCTTTAAGAACTTGCCACAGTTTGTTATGATCCACACAATCAAAGGCTTTAGCATAGTCAATGAAGCAGAAGTAGATGTTTTTCTGGAACTCTCTAGCTTTCTCCTGACTCTTCCCCAATTCTCTGGGTTAGGGGAGGTCAGGATGACATGAGAATGTGGGTCGCATCAAGAATGTGCAGTTGTGGCATCTTTTTCTGTTTTTCAGTTTTATCACTGTTGTTTTTATGATTGTGTGCATTTTTAAGTTTGTTGTAAGAAGCCCAGAGTTGGTATTAAGATGCCTGGCTATACAAATACTTTAAATAAAAATAAATAAAGTAAAATATTTTGTTTTGGAGTCTAAATGTTGGCTTTTGATCTTCTTGATTAAGTTTAACTTATAAATTCCTGCACCTAGTTTTACATTATGACCAATGTAATTAATGTCTCTGGGTTGTGCTTTTTTACCTTATGACTTGGGCCTTAATGTTATGAAAATATTTCATACATCAGCAAGGACCAGAAAAGTATTGTAAAATATATCAGCACCAACTATATGTGCAAAATTCCATTTCTGAGGGACTTTATATCCAGTTTAAATAGTTTTTTTTCACAGCCATTTTTGAGTAGAAGAATTATTTTGTATCCTGTTACTCACAACTTCCTACAAGATTGTTGTTGCTTTTACATATTATTGATTAGAAGTATGAAGCAGTTTATATTACATTTGTGTTTATAATACAAAATTGATGTATACCTAATATATGTAATATATGACTTTACTTATAAATATATATATACTAACTTTTAAAAATTGTAATGGCAAACTAGAATAACTTTCCATAGATTTCCCTGGATGATGTACTGGATGAAAACCTACGCTTAGCACGCGAGTATCAGATGCTCCAAATATGCTATCTAAATGACAAAAATCAGCTTATGGACTTCTATGACCATAAAGACAGAGCTGAAGCTGCATTACGGGATCAAAAACAGGTATGATAAAAATGTGTTATTTTTAACCTCTTGTTTTTTCAATTATTATTACTACTAATTACTGTCGAAAACTAAAACTGAAATACATATATCAAACAGTATTTCTCTCATGTTCTTTTTTCCTGTTTTTTCATTTTGTCCTTCACAAATGAAAATATCATTTTTTTCAACCCTGATATTTGCCTCAGTTTGGATCTTACTAATCTAAAGACAACAGAATTTAAAAAGGGGGTGGAGATTATTGCAGTTGGCTATTAAATTTGACCTAGTATTGTTTGGTTCTTGGTGATTAGGAGTCAGAACTCTCAATTATTTGTTTATTTAATTTACTCAAGTTCATAGGGTGCTTCAATCATAACCTAAGTGGCTTATACTGTGTTTCCTCGAAAATAAGACCTCCTTTTTTTGCCTCCAAAAGAGGCACCAGATCTTATGTTTGGGGGAGGATGTCTTTTCCACTCACCTTGCAGTGGTGGCACCAATAGCCCTGCCTAGCTGGCCCACTTCTTCTACAGCCAAAGAAGCAGCTTCATTCTGCAGCTGAGAATGGAGTTCTGGCCTGCATTTCTATGGATTGAATCCATAGCTTGGTTCTCGGCTGCAGAGGCCTTCCAGAAAGGCTTCTGACTGTGAAATGCAGGCTGGATGATGCTGCAGAAGAAGTGGGCCAGTGAGAGGCAAATGTCGATCCATATGAGGCCTGGACACATAGGGCAGCTCCACCCCCCACCCCCACCCTAGCTTGATTTTTAGGCATGTGCCTAAACTAGGGCTTATTTGGGGGGGTAGGTCTTATATTAGGACCACCCCAAAAATTAAGCTAGGGCTTATTTTCAGAGTAGGTCTTACTTTCAGGGGAAAATGGTATTACCAGTTATCATAAAAACGATTAAAATAAATGTAACAGAAAATAACACAGACCCAGATGACATTTTATTGGCAAAGGGACTTTCAAGGTACAACCTGATCTTATTGGAGGGGCAAAGGAGGAAGGGGCCCTAAACAGCTCTTATGCCATATTGGACTTTAAAGATAACAAGTACCGGTAGCACCTTAAACTATACCCAGAAGCTAACTGGTAACCATTACAACTCTCATAGTAGTGAGATCATCCAGACATAATAGGACATGCTCATAAATATGCAAGTCATGCAAACTGTAACTTCTGGGTTATCTTTTTGGAGATGTGTGGGTACCAGTATGATTGATTACATAGTAATATCCTTAATTTTGCCTCCCAATGAAAGGATAGTTCTCTATTCTGATGTGAACATTTTCCACTTTTTGATGTTGACATTTAGTATGCAGACAGGACCACAGGCATAAAGGAGACTGCTTGAGTGCTGAATTCCCAAATTAAGTGAACTAGCAAGCCTTTGGGAACAGCCTCACAGCTTTTTAATATCTCCAAAGGATCCCATTTTAAATTATCTTTGAGAGTTATGAAGAATATTTATGAAGCCCTAGGTATTTATCAACAAATTATCAATTGTATTCAGAAACATCTAAAATCTAATATTACTCCCAGTTAAAAACACATTCCAAAATTCAAGCTATGGCTTAGTAAATAAATGTGTTATAACTAAGGCTAAGTTTATTTTATTTATTTTATTTTATTAGATTTATATACCGCCCCTCTCCAAAGACTCGGGGCGGTGTACAGGGCAATTAAAACGCTAACAACACGCAAGATATAAAAATTAAAATAAGATTAAATCAATAGCCCTAAGTAATAAATACAATCTAAAATTTAAATTTTTTAAAAATTTAAACACTAAAATCTAGTCCCTCAGTCCAGGCTGGCCTGTTCAAACAACCAAGTCTTCAGGTCGTGGCGAAACGAGCGAAGGTCGGGAGCCATCCGGAGCTCAACCGGAAGCTGATTCCAGAGGGCAGGCGTGCCCACAGAGAATGCTCTCCCCCTGGGGGCCACCAGTCGACATTCCTTGACCGATGGCACCCTGAGGAGGCCCTCTCTGTGGGAGCGCACAGGACGATGGGAGGTTAACGCCGGCAAAAGGTGCTCCCGTAAATAACCCGGACCCATGCCATTTAGGGCTTTATAGGTCATCACCAGCACCTTGAATCTCACTCGGAAGACAACTGGAAGCCAATGCAGCTCGCGGAGCAGAGGTGTTACATGGGAGTATCGGGAAACCCCCATCACAAAGTTAGCAATGTGTGTGGGTTCATCACCTTTAACAGCAACCTTCACTCTGAGGCTGGTTTGGCCCTGGAAAAATTAGATAAGACTCTTCTAAAAAAGAAGAAATTGGTAGAGCAAATGATAAGCTGGAATAAAAAAATGAGAAAAGTAGGCTAAGGTAGAAAAACTCTGCTGCCTTCTGGTATCTTATTGTCACCTCAGTTCAAAACTAGTTCTGGCAGCAACTTCTGATCTGCCTGAAAAATAAGACTGGCACTTTTGTGAGCTATATAATATAAAAACAAATAAATTAGATCTGTGAGTTGAAATTTCTGATCATCTCCCCATCATCACTTCAGAGATTTCCAAACTTTCCAAAATGATAAAGCCATCAGAGGGCTTCTGATTCCTGTTGAACTCCTAAAATCAAATTTTGAATGTTTTGTTTATTTGTTTAGCATATGGCATCTACAAAGATCATGCAATCACTGATATACAACACCATTAAACCACATTATATGTACAAACACAAATATGTTTAAATAAAGCATCAGCATATACATTGTGTAAAGTATGTGGATAATACATAAGATAAAATTTTGAATTAGGTAAAAGCATGATAAAATCACCATAATATAACACCATAGAATCAGGATAGATGTTATAATTCAATATCTAAGGAAGCTACCCTTCTAACTGCTTCTGGTGTGGCTGCAATGAGATCATCCCAGGTGCCTGGAAATTTCCTGAGGAGACATTCTCAAACTATATGTGTTGTTGTTTGTTCCAGTGCACTACAGTCACATTGTGGCCATTCCCCACTTAAAGAGCTTAGTCCTAGTTCTGGCATGGCCTGTTCTGATTCTATTCAGGTGGTTCCATATTTTGGGGGCAAGTATATTTCTAGAAGCATTTTTGTTGGATCTACATGATCTTTGGGGTTATGGTTATGTTTGATCGCTATTCTTCATCTAGATCATAAGACTGTGGTATGTTATCCCAAATTGGTTTCTAGACTGAAGCCTGGTGCAAGATAGAGAATCTACTACATTATGTATTTGTAGATCTCTAGGAATCAATTATTCCATTCTCAAATATCTGTTGTTCTTGCCTGAGATCTGGAGGGGCAATCTTTCTTATAGTTCTTCCTAAAATGGTGGTTTATTATCATTTTTACCCAGTCTGCAACTTTCCACTTTTATGAGTTTGTTGAGAACGTGCTAGGGAATTAGCTACTAAAGATTCTAGACGAGATTATCTGGATTCTTTCCAATCTGAATTTGGGCCCAGTGAGGGGATAAAAATAGCATTCATTGCTTTTGTAGATAATCTTTCTCAGGACCAGATGGGGGAGCATACTCCTCTTGGGTTTTTTAGACTTCTCAATGTACTGTAATTCAATACCATCATTCATGGATATTGTGGTGTTCTTTCTTAGCCTTAGAAACAAAGATTCTGTGCATAGATAGTGCATTCATATCTTGATTAGCAACTAATACTAACACGCATTTTAGCCTTATAAGCAGTATTGTTTGTTGTACTGCATGGTTGTAGGAAAACATGGGAAAACATGGGAAAATCAGTTTGGGAAGATTTAAGTTCCCCACTTACATGCTATTGTTCTTTCTCTTTAAATTTGTTTTGTCAGTTGTTTCAGATGTACTCAACACTGACCAGCCTAATACAGTATTAATGCAAAGCACAATGTTCGGTTATCAGTCTGGAGAAATATGGATTGCCAAAGTGCTTAAGTGGTCCTTTGTTACTCTTTAACGCCTACATTCTTTTCACATTACCTCAAAACCTCAAACCTATATAAATATGAGAATCTTTTGCTAAACATCCCTGGCCATTTGGAAAGGCCACATTAGAAGTCGTTCTGTGCTTGGCCTCCATCATGTCATAGTATCAGCTCATACATTACTTAAAAACTTAAAAAAAAGACCTGTCAAAGATCACATTGCATGTGTATGACATTACATATTATCAAGGATAGATAGATAGATAGATAGATAGATAGATAGATAGATAGATAGATAGATAGATAGATGATAGATAGATAGATAGATAGATAGATAGATAGATAGATAGATAGATAGATAGATAGATAGATGGAAGAGGAGAGGAGAGGGGAGGGGAGGGGAGAGGAGAGGAGAGGAGAGAAGGGGGAAGGAAGAGAAGAGAACCAGAAGTTAAAAAACATGTAAACAAAATTTCTTCTAAAATTATCCATCACATCTGTGGCTTTATATAATAATTAGGGAAATTATCATTGGAAAGATTTCTTTATAAAGTTCTTTGATAAGGGGAACCAGTCACACACTTTTTTTTGAAACAAAATTGTATATTATTGTACCAGAGCATGAAAAGTAAACCTAAAAGGGATGGAATGCAACAACAATAGAGTTATGTATATTAACAGTTTTCCAGTATGATTAGATATACATATGATTGATGAAAGTGAATTCTATGAGATAGTCGCTAGAGCTGCAAAAACAATAGTATATTTGAGAAGACAAAGCCAGTATTATATAAATATAATTACCTTCTATGGAGTTGTTTTCATGACTTTGCCAGAAATCTTTCTTATCTCACCAACCTCACCAACATTCTTTGGTCTTCAGAATATTTTATGGCTGAACTGACATTTATTGTTCAGTTCAGGGAAGGTAATATAGGGAGGGGAATATTGCTTTGCCTAACTAATGCAATTTCCCTCCTACAGCATACTTATTTTTCATGTAATATACATAAAATATATAGTATACAGTGTATAAGTGTGTGTATTACAAGTTTCATAGTTTCATCATTCATGGTATATTTATAATATAATTTTATTTTATCTTCTTATGATTGGCTTTAAGAAATTATGGAAAACTAGTAAAAAATTTAAAAAGTTATCCAGATTTAATATGCTTTCTTGTTATATGATATAGGCGACACAAATCAAATAGGATCTAAATCGAATAATCACAAAATTATTTGAAAAAAGGCTTTGGTAGTCTAGGGCAGGGATGTCAAACTGACGGCCTACCGGCCGGATACATCATAACAAAACCACAACCACCCCATTGCTGGCAATGGCAAAAAAGTCGCTATATGTCACGTCACGTGACGTTATGAGTTTGACACCCCTGGTCTAGGGGAACTACAAAAACATTCTCAAATAAAGAATATTTGTATTGTTTACATTAGAATAAGAAAAATAGTTGATTATATACTGCTTCTATTAAGAGATGTATTTTTCTTGAGTTTTGTGTTAATAAGTGAGTTACAACTGCAATGGAAAATCAATTTTGTGGGAGTAACACAGTAATGATTTTTATAGTTGCTGTACTGCACATATTCATCACAGTGACATGTATCTTCAAAGAGAAAATTACTCTCAGGTTTACTCTTTCCCAAATTCACAGTATTGGTATCCTTCAATGCAGGTGGACCTGCACAGTTAAATAAGTAGTCCTTGACCAGCTACTGCCTCATTTAGTGACTGTTCAAAGTTAATGATAATGAGAAAAAAGTAACTTTGCAATCCATTCTTGCAGTTACGAACTTCAGAGGTCTGTAAAGCAAAGGAAAGCTAAAGAAAGATCATAAGCACATTCATGGTTTCACTTAGTGACCAGTTCATTTAACAACTGAATTTCCAGTCCCAATTGTGGTCACTAAACAAGGATTATGTAATAAGACAGACATAATCAAATTAATTTTAATTAATTTCTTTTGTTAGTTCAGTATTAGGATTTTGGCATTAATTTTAGCTAGATAAGGGACGCGGTGGCTCAGTGGGTTAGGATGCTGAGCTTGTCGATCTGAAGGTCGGCAGTTTGGCGGGTCGAATCCCGAGTGCCGTGTAGCAGAGTGAGCGCCTGTTACTCGTCCCAGCTTCTGCCAACCTAGCAGTTCGAAAGCACGTAAAAATGCAAGTAGAAAAATAGGGACCACTGCGGTGGGAAGGTAATAGCGTTCCGTGCGCCTTTGGCGTCTAGTCATGCCAGCCACATGACCACGGAGACGTCCTCGGACAAGCGCTGGCTCTTCGGCTTTGAAACGGAGATGAGCACCGGCCCCTAGAGTCGGAAACGACTAGCATACATGTGCGGGGGAACCTTTACCTTTACTTTTACTTTAGCTAGATAATATCTCATGGTTAGTATTGAACTCAGAATGTAAAATTTGTATTCTCAATTAATTAATAACTGAATTAATGAACTGGGTTAATTTTGTCCATAATGGATAAAGGTATGCATTCACCTTGGGAATTCTTGTTGTTCTATTTACATTATTTGAATCAGCAGCAAAAGCAATCTCTTTTTGACTGATCCTTCTATATTGTTGGCAAGTATCAATCAACAGAGAGAATGCTTCTTCTAAGTTGCTTTATTGCAATGTACAGATGGAGTTTCTTGAAAATGTGAGGTCTTGCTGTTGTATTAAAACATATGTAAAGTCAGCTCATGATAAAGAGTTAATAGGAAACAAGAGAAATTCCATTACAGTCCAGTTTTGACAGTAACATTTCTGCATTATGAACACAAATCCTCATATATTCATGCAATCATTCTTGCTATACTTTCATATTAAAATCAAAAGACTGCAGTATAAGTTGAGAAAACCTATCTGCTCTTGTATAAAATCCCATTTTGCTCAATACCCTAATACATCTTAATCAATGCTCCCTTATTAAATGTTATACCATACTATTCTATTAACAAAAACATATTTATTTGATTGTCCAAAAATAACAAAGCTATCTGATAGCACAAACTGTTCAATGTTTTATAGAAACTAAAATATTAAAATCTAGAATAAATTTTAAAATATTTTTCCATTGATGCTAGTAATGAAAAGCTATTATTCTCTTCCCTTAAAGAAATACCATTATCAGATGAGAAAAAGAAGTTGTAAAATGAAATTATGACAATTTAATCAATAGCCAAACTTCCAATGAAAGTAAGGAGTCCAACAAAAGAGGCTTCAGTTCCCTTATATAACACAACAAGAGAAACATGAGCAGGTCGTAACACTGTCAGAGCAAAGAGCTGAAACACCAGTTTTCTTGAATGCTGTTAAAAGGTTTGAGATGGGCTAGCCAAAATATGCCCGTCATTAAATAGAAGGTGGAAGTGGTTTGTTTGAAAAGAAATATAAGTCAGTTAATTTGTTTTTTCATTTATTTATTTCAAATACTTAGAAATCGCTCCCCCTTTCTTGTGATCATTTCATTTAAATACTAGTGTAACAATTACTTTCTTGCAGAGAAGCCTGATCTGGTTTGTATTACCAAGGCTTGGCCAGGCCCACAGAGAGGTGTTGGTCTCTCAGAAATGTGCTCAGTGGGTTGTCTACCAATCTAGATTACAGGGCCAGGAAGAGAGTTTGGCTGTTGTCATCAGAGAATCTCTGGCAGCCTCCAGGGGCATGGTTTTACAAGCGTCTGGCTGTACGACCCTTTTTCTTAGGTTGGACTCAAGGATCAGGTGCGATTGCCGCCGCTGAACCAGCCACCATGCTATGTTGCAGCTTTCCTACCTGGGCCCCTGGACTTCAGTGAGGGTGGCAGAGGTCCCCAGGGTTATAGAACTGGGAGACTTCAACCTACCATCCCTGGGGATGAGATCAGAGGTAGCTCGGGATTTTATGGAAACCATGATTTCCATGGACCTGTCCTGGTCATTCAGGGCTCAACTAGGAATAGTGGTCACACACAATTTGGGTATTTTGTCAGAGCAGTTCCCTATGTAACCTGGAATTGGTGGACCTGTCTTTGGTATGCCTGTCATGGTCAGATCACAGTCTGGTGGTAATACGTTTCTCTAGAGCTGTACTTCCCCACAGGGAGGCAGGATTTATTAGGTCAGTCCTCCCCCAGTGACCTATGGACCCAGATGGGCTTCAGAAGGAACTGGGAGTTATAACTGCAGATCTGCTGCATAATCCTGCTGAGCTTTTAGTTACTACTTGGAATAGGAAAGTGACTGAGGGTCTGGATAGGACAAACTTTCCTAACCCATAGACCTCTTCATCCCCCATAGTATATGGAGGAATTGAAAGGGGTGAAGAAGGTGAAGAAATGTCTAGAGTGCCACTGGTGAAAGACAAGAGATGAACTCGATCAAACATGGGTAAGAGCTGCTATTAAGGCCTACTTCTCCACACAAATTGCGTCTGCAGATAATTGATCAGTGTCCCTATTTAAGGTGAACCATCTCCTCCTGGGAAAGGAGAATGCAGAGGTCTATCTGAAGGGGCATACTGAGGAATTTGCTGATTTTCCAGTTAGATAGTGATGTGGTTGCTGGTACAGTGGAAGCACCTCTGGCAGGTTCTTGTCCAATTATCTGGAAACAATTTGGCCCTTTTGCTCATGAAAAAGTGGATTCTAGGGAGTATGTGCATAAGCACCTGTGTTTTAGATTCATGATCCTCCTGGCTTGTGAAAGCTTCCTGGGAGTTGATATATGGGTGTGTTCAGGCAGTGATTAATGCTTCCTTGTGGGAGAGAGTTGTGCCCCAGCATTTTAAGGAGGCTATGGTCCACCCTCTTCTTAAGAAGCATCACTAGATTCCTCTCCATTGGATAATTTTAGACCTGTTTTCAATCTTCCCTTTTTGGGGAAGGTATTTGAGAAGGTGGTTGCATGGCAGCTCCAGAGGTTTGTAGATGAAATGGATTATCTACAACCTTTCCAGTCAGGTTTGAGGCCTAGATAAGGGATGGAAATGGTATTGGTCACATTTTTGATGATCTCTGGTGGGAGCAGGAGGGGGATGTGTATCGATCCTTGCTCTACTTAACCTCTTGGCCTTTGTATCCTTCTGATACAGCTTTGTAAGTTGGGAGTGGAAGGTCCTGGGCTGTACTGGTTCACTTCTTTCCTTTATGACTGCTCTCATTGGTGTTGATAGGAAGCTAGAGGTCCAGCCTTCATCCTTTCCTTTGCAAGGTCTCATAGGCATCGGTACTGTCTCTGCTTCTGTTTAAATCTACTTGAAGCTGCTGGGTAAGATCATCCAGCTACTGTATATGTCCTGGCCCATGGAGTCTTAAGTGATCCTGTGGCCTCCCTCTCACAGTGCTTGGAGGCTTGTAAGGGCTGGATGGGGAACAACAGGCTGAAACTGAACCCTGACAAGACCGAATGGCTTTGGGTTTGGGGTTCTTTTGTCCATGAAGAATTGCCATCTCTGGTAGCATTGCCCCAGACAGACCTAGTGCCTAATTTGGGGATTCTCCTGGCCTCATGACTCCTACTCAAAGAGCAGGTGGCAATCATGCCCAGGAGACCCTTTGCACAACTGTGGCTTGTGTGCCAGTCATGCCCTTTCTTGGACCAACAATTGCTGTTCACAGTCAATCATTCCCTAGTCACTGCCTGTCTTGACTATTGCAACATGCTTTACATGAGGCTGTCCATGAAAAGTATCCAGAAGCTCCAATTGATCCAAAATGCAGCAGCCCACGTGTTTTTGTGCAGACCCAGATGTGCACAGGTTTCATCTCCTGCGGGAGCTGCATTGGCTGTGATCTGCTTCTGGGTACAATTCAAGGTGCTGGTTGTCAGCTTCAAAGCTTTACATGGCTTGGGACCAAGTTATCTGAAGCAGGGGTCTCCAACCCCCGGTCCATAGACCGGCACCGGGCCGCAGCATGACAGAAACTGGTCCGCGCAAACAAGCAAAGCCCCATCCAAGGGATGCAGGCAGTACATGAAACCATCCCCCCTCCGGTCCACAGAAAAACCTCTCTCCACGGAACCAGTCCCTGGTGCTCAAAAGGTTGGGGATCTCTGTTCTGAAGGACTGTCTTTTCCCAGTCAAGCGTACCCAACCCACCAGAACAGGCAGGCAGAGAATGTTGCAGGTTCCCTCTCCTAAGGAGGTACATCTGGCGGGACCCAGAAGAAGCACCTTCTCTCTGGTGGCTCCCTCCCTTTGGAACATCATCCCTGCAGGTATTAGATTGGTCCCCATTTTGATACTCTTTTGCAAGGCCCTGAAGACCTGGTTTTGCCAATGGGTTAGGGTTAGGGATGGAGCCCAATAAGTGGCTTATCTGATTGATTGTTGTCACGGGGATGGTGGTATTCTTTTTATTGTTTGTATTTTGGGTTTTTATTTTAGTAAGCCACCCATAGTCACTGAGAGTGAATGGACAGTTGTACAAATTTTCAATATTTTTTTTAAATATGTAACATCTTTAGGCTATATTTCTATACATGCTGTAATTCTATCTGTGGAAATGAATGCTGTTATAGTCAGCAGGGGTTTCTTCTACAGCTGTATTATTGTGCTGTACTTCAGTTGCACATGGTAAATGCAAAAAAAGAATTAAGAAAACTGAAATTTAGTTTCCTTCCAGTTTTTACAAAGAAACAAATTTATCTTAATACATGACTGTGTTGCATCATTGCACAGATGACTCCAAGGATCATAATTGTATCTTATGGTCCCTGACTTTATTTTTTTTTAAAGTAATCTACTTGTCTTCCCTATACAACTATCATTCTATATATATGTGCATTAATAAGTTTCAAAATTATCTCCAATACTTTTCAAAAGTATGTCCAATACTAGCTTGTTCATTGTATATTCTTACAACATTTTCCTAAAATCAAAGCAATTATCACATTAAAACTTTTTAAAGCTTCCACTTTGTGTGATGCATATAGGTGTCTGGTTATTTGCTGGTATTACCATATCAGATATATTGACTCCTTCCTTGTTTTGAAATGATTATCTGGGTGTTTAAATGCTTCCTGTATGTGAACTCTGAAACTCAATAGCTGAAAGTTTCAAAGGCCCATTGTGATCACCTTATAGACAGAGATATTTTTCCACAACACTTGGGAAATGTTTATATTTGATTGACATTTTCAGCAAGCTGTTTACCAAAACACCACAATGCTTTTCTTGGCGAATCACTGGCAGCATATACATATATTTATGAGCTTTCTTCAAATGGCCTTCACTGTAAAAATACTGTAGTGTAGTCTAAATTTTTATGTGTTGCTTTCATATTTTAAACTATGCCTGAAATTACGTAGGGTAGAATTTAAACTGTTCAAATATTTGTCAGCATCCTCAGGATTCCCACCTGTACTAGAGGACATAGAAAATAGTTTTAGAAGCCACAATTGAGTATTTAGCTTACTTTATCAGTCTGAAATTTATTTGAATTGAATGAACTGAAAAATATAATGCCAAGAAACGAATGATTGTAGTCACAATGCTTTGGAGACATGGTGTTTTGATCTTTCAGAATTAGAAGCAAAGCCAAGTCATTCATGATCTTAGAGACAAGCCTTCTTCTTCTTTTACCACTTCAGGTGTCCAGGGATTAGTGTCCAGGGATTAGGACTAGTGCTCGTTTAAATTTTTGGAATGTTCATTCCATTAGCACAAATATACCTCAAAAGTACAGAACCATATAGACATTTCTCAGATGTGATTGATAGCTGATATTTTAAACTGTTGAAATACATAAAATGTATTGTTCTACTTAGCCTTTGATTAAAATATATACTTCAGTGGACAAGCAGGTTTGAAATGGATAATCATAAACTTCCTAACAACTGTTTAAAATATACAAATAATTCATAATGGTCTGTCAGGAAAGTTTAATATATGATGTTGGTGATGATGATGCACTGCTTGATTGATGATAGTATAGCAGTGTATATAGTGTAATTTTGTACATCTTGCTTCCAAATATGTAGAAAAAGTATGCGAGAGGGTAAATAGGTTATGCTAGAAGAGTTATTATTTGTTATAAATAAGGGTCTTATAAAGCATATAAATGCTTTATAACAGGGCTTTTCAACCTTTTCACCTATTGTACCACTTTTAGGATATGGCAACATCCGAGTACCACCAGTCGCCTAGCAAGGTGTCAAAACCTTGACCCCCCCCAAAAAAGGGAAAAAGTGATGAAGTACAGATAGTCCTCGATTTACAACAGTTCGCTTAGTGACTGTTTGAAGTTACAATGGCACTGAAAAAAGTGACCCCCCCAAGCCACAGCCGAGCAAGAGACCTGCCTGCCTAGCCGGCGGCGTTGTTCCTCCTGTCTGAGGAGGGGTGGGATGGGGAGGGTGTTTAGTTTTATTTTTCCCCCTGCTGGGTGGTTGCAGCAGGTTTTGGTCACTTCACATGACCCTGGGACACTGTGACCATCATAAATATTAATCAGTTGCCTAGCATCTGAATGTAAATCACAAGACCCTGATGCTACAACATTCCAGCTGATCGGTGCTTCTTCTGGGCTCAGCAGAAGCGCCAGGATCAGTGCCGAGCTCCAGCTGGAGCCTGGTGCTGATCCTGGGGCTTCCACTGAGCCCTGACAGCCCTGCAGCTCCAGCCGTCTCTCGCTCAGGCTTGTGCGGTGCTACCACTGGTTCAGCTCATTCCCCTCCCCCATTACCACTTTTCTAGGATGGTCACGTACCACCTGCCAGGTGCCAATGTACCACAGGTGGTACACGTACCACTGGTTGAAAAGCCCTGCTTTATAAGAGGAAGGTCCCAGATTCTTCTAAGAAAGCACCAAGCAGTACAAATTACTATGCTTCAATTCAGAAGCATTGGACTGCAGCTTTCCACATTTTCATCTTGCATGTCCATTAAAATTTGGGATATGTACTCCAATGCAGCCTGGCTGTTCTTAAGAAGTAGAAGTGCTGATTATTTTTTTCAGTGCAAGGCTGTTTCTTTATTTGTCTTTATTTGTGTTTTTAATTACATTACATGCATTGATTGTTAAGGGATAAAGCAATGTTATCCTTTCAAAAAAGATTTTTATCGCGCCTTCTTTTATATACAACTCAAGGTGATAAAAATACCAATACATCTTCCTCCTCCTGTTTTCCCCACAAAAACCGGTGTGAGGTAAGTTGGGCTGGGAGAGAGAGAGTAACTGGTCCAAAGTCCAAATAAAGGGGTGAAGTATCATCAATATGCTGATGATACCCAGCTTTTCATCTCCACCCCGAACCAACCCAGTGATGCCCTCGATGTGATGTCCCGTTGCCTGGAAGCAGTACAGATTTGGATGGGAAAGAACAGGCTTCGGCTCAACCCGGCCAAGACTGAGTGGCTTTACATACCGTCATCTCGTTTAGTCCAAGAGGTTCCATCTTTGATTATAGGAGGAGAGATGTTACCTCCCATTGATAAAGCACGCAATCTGGGCGTCCTCCTAGATTCACGACTCAGTTTTGAAGATCATATTGGAGTCGTAGCTAGGGGGGCATTTGCCCAGATTCGCCTAATATACCAATTGCGCCCCTTTCTGGACCGAGATGCCCTACGTACAGTCACCCACGCACTCGTTACCTCCCATATAGACTACTTCAATGCTCTCTACATGGGCTGCCCTTGAAAACCACCCGGAGGCTTCAGCTGGTGCAGAATGTGGCTGCACGGGTAGTGATGGGAGCTCCCCGATACTCCCATATAACACCTCTGCTCCATGAGCTGCATTGGTTACCGGTTGCCCTCCGGGTGAGATTTAAGGTGCTGGTACTTACCTTTAAAGCCCTACATGGCTTAGGCCCGGGATACTTGCAGGACCATCTGCTACCGGGAACGAATTCCCATCGCCCAGTACGCTCACACAGAGAAGGCCTCCTCAGGGTACCGTCGGCTAGACAATGTCGGCTGGCGACCCCCAGGGGGAGGGCCTTCTCTGTGGGAGCGCCAGTCCTATGGAATCAGCTCCCCCCTGAGCTTCGGATGGCCCAAGATCTCCAGTCCTTTCGCCGCGGCCTCAAAACACTCCTTTTCCACCTGGCTGACCTGGACTGACAGGCATTTTAATTATGTTTACAATTTTTAATTTATTTTTAATTTTTAATCTTAATTTATTGCACAGATGATTTTAAATTTATTTTTATCTTAATTTCTGTACTTATTATATGTTATTGTTGTTAGCCGCCCTGAGTCCTTCGGGAGATAGGGCGGGATATAAATCAAATAAATAAATAAATAAATAAATAAACAAACAAACAAACAAACAAACAAATAAATAAATAAATAAAGTCCCCCAGGATGTGATTTTTCTGCCTACTTTGATCTGAAAGGGCACAGAATTTTGTTAGGGCTTCACAAATTTGGAACTCTAAAAAGGCAACACAAATAAATACATCATAAAGTGATGCCCTGAATAAAAAAAATCTTGTTTCTCATGAACAGAATAAACCTCTAAAACTGGAGTTCCTTTGTCCTTCATCCAAATGTGCAGCTTCATATTAATATATTATAATATTTGATGTGTTACTGATTTGTCTATTTAATATTAAAGTCTGTAGCTTACTACTAAAAAGTCTCATTAGGTATGCGCTGAGAACTGAAACAGCCCAAATTGCTTTGTCTGCTGGGAAGAGCCAGCAGATTGTCTGCTGCCAGCAATGAACAAAAATAACAATGGAGATTATCCATACATTTTCTTAAGAAATGAGCACAGAAACTATGCATAAAACTGAGTATTCTGATGACCCAGACTCAATAGTCTAGGTTTCTGTGATTTTTGTAGTATTTAAAGTAGCCTTCTCTAACCTAGTAATAGGAGAGGTTGTTGGAGGTACAATCCAACATATATGGAAGATGCAACATTAGCAAAATATTACTGTGGGAGTAATTTATAAAAGTTTTAAATATTTTCTACATGTTTTAGTAGATAGATTATTTGTATCATTTGTCTATCAAGAAATATGAATGCAAGGCAAGCTGTTCATTTCTTGATAAGCAGGAAGAGACTGCAACCCTTTTATATATCCATCTGAAACTCAGGGAAATATCTAACTTTCTCCCCATCACCACCCGCCTTCTTTCTTTTTTAATAGGCTGTCTTGGTTCTCTAGTTATAGCACAGATGCACCTAAAGTTTGCTAGAAACATTTGCCATTAGCCTCCTTTAAAAAAATTAAATTTGAGGATAATCCTACCTCCAGAGCTTATTCTGTTCCTGGCCATTGACTGTGACAGTGAAAGGCTCATCTGAAAGCACTGGAGCGTCCCATCTAAAAGCATAAAACATATTACATTTCATGAAAAAGCTAATTCAGATTGTTTAATTCTGGTAATATTGCCTCTGTCACCTTCAAAATCTAAATGTTCTTTCCTGTTATTATAAAGAAAACAACCAAATTGCTTAAAAACCCATTTGAATACACAGCTGCCTTATGTTGCATACTAATTTGATTAAAACGTTTGTGCTTCACCAGCATTTTATATAAAATACACTGGTAAGTCTAACAAAAGCACTCAAATATTTTACTAATTTATAAAAAAAGAAAGAGGCCAAGAAATACCCCTGGACAGAGCAAAATTATATTGCATTAATGGAAGATACTAAACTGGTTATCTTGCTGTATTTGTTTGCTCACAGCTATGGGCATTGTGCCAACCTCATTGAAAATAACTGCATTAGTCAAGTGTATCGAAATTATTACAACACAGAGTCCATCTCAGCTATTGCTGTTGAAACATTTTGTGAATCTTCTCTAGAAGACATTTGTTTGAAGAGTCAGCTTTGCATAAATTCATGTCTATTTTGATTTTCCATTGTTTTAAACTTAGTGTCTTACCAGTGCTGTATTGTGCATTTCTGTTTTTCTTGCAAGATTATAAAATAATCCAGTACATTTGTATTGATTAGAATAATTAAAACAGAGCATGGAAAGATATTTCTTTTAGCAATATACTTAATAAATTGAAAGCAAAATATCAGCATTTTATAATTTTTATCATCAATCAATAGATCAACATTTAAATTATTCTAGATTATTTTGAAGGAGAAAAAAACCCTTTTTAAGAGGCATTACATTAAGAAAACTTCATCCAAAACATTGGTTTGGTTTACTTAAGCCATGAACTGCTAAATTTAAAATTGCCTACCAGCTATTTATATAGAAATAATGATATTTAACAATTACCCCATTGCAATACTTGCCTTTCTGGGATGAACATTATGTAATATGTTTGGTTATATAGATTTAAGTCTATACTCTTGATTTTGTGTGCATTTCTTGATTTCTTCATTGTCAGTACAATTAACAAGTAGACCAAAATCTTGCTAACTGCAAGATCTCTTGGTATATTTATTCTTATTGCAGTAGTCCAAAATCCCACCCTCTATCTGACTACAGCTAAAAATTAAAGAGATATTCTTGACCTTTCTTGTTGGTTGTTGGTTACCTAAACCAAAATGTATGACAGAATATAAACAATTTATTTTTCACATATATTATATTTTCTACCTGAATGGATCCATCAAGATTGACCAGAATTTGTTGTTTATTTGTATCCTGCCCTTTATTATTTTTAGAAATAAGGGCAAATATACTTAACATTCCTTCCTATCCTGCGAGATGGTTTTGGATGAAGGAGAACAACTAGCCCAAAGTTACCCAGCTGTCTTTCATGCCTAAGGTGAAACTAGAATTCACAGTCTCCTGGTTTCTATCCTGGCGCCTTAACGATTGGACCAAACGTCTTCATGGTTACACAATAACCTTTTAAAATAAAGATCATTTCCAAGTAGTGCTTTCGTAAAATTAGTAGAATCCATTGTGGCCTATATTGATTCTGATATTTTTCAAAAGAAAACCAATAATTCAATATCAGACTAACTACTGCCATTTTCCTCATCTGATTTTCATAGCATTCTTTGGATAAAAAAAATGCAAGCATATAATGATACCAAAAATTAAACTCTGTATTTTTAATAAATTTAATAAGTAAGGCTATCTTGAGAATATAAATATTAGTTGTGGTATTTATCAATTAGTGCCATGAAATGCAGGGACTTTTCCTCCTAAAATACCTGAGTTCAGAATTGCCACATTTACAGCTTTTGAGAAAATGACCATTTTTTAACTGATGTTCAGATTTTCTGAACAGATAGAGAGCAATTGGTTTGTAATATGTCAGGACGATATCATTGACAGTCTGAATTTCATCTGGAGCAGGAATGAAAAAGAGGAGTAGGCAGTGGTGTGATTCAGCCAGTTCACACCACTTCAGCAGAACCGGTAGCTAATTTTTTGTTGCCCAGGCCCAGAATGGACTTCTGGAAGTGGCATCCACACAGAGAACCCATTGTTCACAAATTTGAATCCCACCACTGGGAGTAGGGCAAAATCAGGATCAGAGAGAAACCTAGAAACTAGAAACATAACATGTACAGTAATAGAATCCAGGGCAAACTTCTATGAGAGGTCTTATTATACTGTTAAGAAGGAGCTAGTAGCCATTAGCAGGGATAAAGTTATATTTGGAACCATAATGTATTTTAAATATGTTGTAATAAGGTACTTGACTTGGATGGTAAAAATTGTTGAGAGGCTTCTGTTACACAATATCAAATACCATGGGATGCTGTGGTCAGCAAGGAGAATATCACTGTGAAAACTCATTATTCTACAAAAATATTAAATACTATTTTAAAAAGTTAAGTAAAATGTTAAATATTATTATTACATTATTAAATATATAAAAAATAAAAGCCAGTTTCTTGTAGTAGTTAAGATGCCAGGGTAGAAACTGGGAGGCCTTCAGTTCACATCCCATTTTAGGCATGAAGCTAACTGGGTAATCTTGGGGAAGCAGGCAAGAGTATGTCATCATCCATGTAGTCATCATCTACATAAAGCACAGGACTTTATTCCTATTTAGAGACTAGGAAAAAACAATTCTATGAACACAATTGCTTTTTTCTTTTCTAAAGCTAGAATTCATTGTTTGCTGCCATTAGCAGGGACATTCCCAAAGATAATTTTTTCTTAGAATTTTTTTTTCAAAAGTATATAAAGGGATGACATCCCATGTTTCTGTGGAATTCCTTATTATTCAGAATTATTTAGTAAACACTGGAATACACACACACACACACACACACACACACACACACACACACACACACACACACACACTGGTTGATATATCTACAAATTCCTGGAAGGATAAAATCTGATCTTAGAATGAGGGATGGCCATTAAGAAAAATGACAGAATTTGAAAAGCTTATATAAAACCAATACTATCTATTAATCTTATGTAGATATGACATAGAAACAGATAAAACAACTGTACGATAAAATGGATGCATTATTGTCAGAAGATAACATTGGAAAGAATTATGCTCCATATCTATAAAATTTATTCCAAGCAACAATCTAAAAGAAAATTGGTATAAAATGTTGTACAGATGGTACACATTTCCATCAATAATCTCCTAGATGAATCGTACAGTAATAAATGTTGGAAATGCCATGAAACAAATGGAACATTTTACCACAGGGGATGGACACGTAAAAAACCTTAAGAGTAATGGAAGGATATCCACAGTACAATGCAGAACATTTTGCAAATTAAGTTCAAAATGAAATTACAACTTTTTTTACTAGATCCTACAATATATCAACAATAAATATAATATTTTACTGAGATACACACTCACAGCAGCCAGAATAATCATTGCTATCAATTGAAGAAAGATTCTGACAATATCTAATCAGAGAACTTAAACATGTAGAATATGCAACAGTATCAAAACAATATATACATAGATTACCTTGCTAGGCCCCAAACATGGGACAAATCTTTATTTCCTGTTTCAGCCTAACCCGAAGGCCATCGACAGGCAGTAGTCACAACAGTGACAGCTCATATTTGTGTAATTTTTTTATACACACACACACACACACACACACACACACACACACAACAGAAGTTTAACCAAATTCAAGCAGGAATAGTTCCAATTTATTCAACATAAACAATGTGTGGTGTTTTTTAAGAGAGTCTAAATGCTTAAAATATTCTAAATGCTTAAAATATTCAGAGAGGGCCTCCTCAGGGTGCCTCCAGTCAGAGAATGTCGGCTGGTGGCCCCCAGGGGGAGGGCCTTCTCTGTGGGCGCTCCGGCTTTGTGGAACCAGCTGCCGGTTGAGCTCCGGATGGCACCGGATCTCCGCTCCTTCCGGCGTGGGTTAAAGACCCATTTATTTGAACAAGCTGGCCTGGCCTGATGGGGAATCACTTAGGGTTTTAATATTTATATATATTTTTTATTGTTTTTATTGTGGGCAATAATTTAATTCTTTTTTAACTTTTGTACTTTTGTAGTTTTAAGATATGCCCTGTTCACCGCCCTGAGTCCTTCGGGAGAAGGGCGGTATAAAAATTTAATAAATAATAAATAATAATAATAATAATAAATAGGTAGGGGTACAAAAACAGGAAAATTAGAAATCAAGTAGAGTTTTAATTTTTATTCCTTTTTATTATTTTGGTTTTGTCTTTTTTAATACAGTATGCACAAACAAGAAGAGCAATATATTGACCTCAGCATTAAGCTTAGAAATCTTTATTATATAACAAATAATTTAATGATTTTTGTACTTGTTCATCAATGCCCATTCAGCAATCTTATGCATATCAACATTAACATTTTAGAAATCATAGTTAATATGAACATAAATTTTATTATTTTTGATATATTTACAAATTATCTAAATTTTAAAGTGTTAATCTCAACTCCTCTATAAATACCACTGTACCCAAGTAATATAAATAATAATATTTATATTATATTAAAATAATATAATACGAAGAGGAAAAACAAAAGAAATATTTGAGGGAAGAGTAATAAAGGTTTTGCATCAAACCCAATGTCTTCTATTAGAAGTTATAGTAGTTATATATGTGGAGTGGTGATATAGCCTCAAAATCTTTTACATGATTTCAAATGCAGATGTATCTGACAATGAGCCTAACATTGATAAATCAATCTAGTTGCAGTATATTTTAGTATTAATATAAAAATCAAAATATACCGCATGCTGAATGTACTAAAAATTAAAAGTAATTAAATTAAAAAGAACAAGAAGAAAAATGTTCACTTTTGCTAAGTTTAGAAACTATTAATTTTGAAGAGGAAAACCTTTTGCTAAGTTTTACTATTATTTTGAAGAGAAAAAATAAATAAATGAAAATAAGCTATTGTATTATACCCATTTATCAGAAGGGAAGTAGCAACAAACTTTGCTTTGTTACGACTTTTGCTCAGAACTCAAAAACATAGCATGGACCTATTTTGACCATTCGAGTTAATCATGTAATTCAACTCCTGTCTTATATTTACACCAAACAAAATTCAGCCGTATAGGTAGTTCTGTATTAATGACCATTCATTTGCAGGGGCACTGAATGAATGGTACATATGACCAGTCCTCCAAGTTTTGGGACATTGCACTATGTGATCATGATCCAGGAGCTCAGCAACTGGCAGTTTGCAGCATCTTGCAGTCATGTGATTGCCACTGGCGACCTTCCCTGACAGCTTCTCACAAGCCACAAACAAAGTCAATAGAGAAGCTAGCAGGGAAGGCTGCAAGTCACTTCCACCACATTTTCACCTGAAGATCCCAGCTATGGATATGAAAGGGATCTCATGCTCCACAGCACACTTGCACCACAGCATGCTCTCCCCAGTCCATATGCACTCTCTGCAGCAGCCTCTTACTTTACTCAAAGCCTTAGTAAGACCATACCTGGAATATTGCATCCAGTTTTAGTCACGACATGTTGAGACTTTGGAAAAAGTGCAAAGAAGACCAACTAAGATGATTAAATGCCTGGAGACTAAAACATATGAAGAATGGTTTCAGGATTTGGGTTTGGCTAGTCTAGAGAAAAGAAGGACTAGCAAGGACATGATAGCAGTATTTCAGTATTTGAGAGATCAACTTATTTTCCAAAGCACCAGAGGGCAGAACAAGAAACAATGGATGGAAACTAATCAAGGAGAGAAGCAACCTGGAATTAAGGAGAAATGTCTTAACAGTGAGAACAATTAATCAGTGGAACAGCTTACCACCAGAAGTTGTGGGTGCTTCATCACTGGAGGTTTTTAAGAAGAGACTGGACAGTCACTTGTCTGAAATGGTATAGGGTCTCCTGCTTGAGTAGGGGGTTGGACTAGAAGATTTCCAAGGTCCCTTCCAGCTTTATTCTGATTGACTGATCTACTCACTTGCCCTCTGGACTGCTTTTGAGCCACCCGGACTTGCAACTTGCAGCCACATATTGCAGGAAGTTGCAGTCACATAATGTTCTTGATTAATGGCCAAGTTAAGTTTTCACTTAACAGTGGCAATGGGGACTAGTGAGATTTCCATCACTAAGCAATGTAGTCATATGATATTGTGCTTTACAATCTGATTGCTTAGTGATGGAAATTCCAGTCCCAATTACTGTTGTTAACTATAGACTACCTGTAAGTAAAGGTAAAGGTTCCCCCCCCCCGCACATGCGTGCTAGTCGTTTCCGACTCTAGGGGCCAGTGCTCATCTCCGTTTCAAAGCCGAAGAGCCAGCGTTTGTCCGAGGACATCTCCATGGTCATGTGGCCGGCATGACTAGACGCCAAAGGCGCACAGAACGCTGTTACCTTCCCACCGTAGTGGTCCCTATTTTTCTACTTGCACCTTTACGTGCTTTCAAACTGCTAGGTTGGCAGAAGCTGGGACGAGTAACAGGCGCTCACTCTGTTACGCGGCACTCAGGATTCGACCCGCCAAACTGCCGACCTTCTGATCGACAAGCTCAGCGTCCTAACCCACTGAGTCACCGCGTCCCTGGACTACCTGTATGTGCTTGTAATTTGATGACTGACTGTTGCATGAGCTCTACAGTTTGCAGTCTACTCAGGAGAATCTGTGTCAGAAACTCATCACTTTTGATGTCATCTTTCAACCTTAGTTCAATTGTTTACACATTAAATTATATGAAATGCTCTTTGTAAATGCTCTCTCACCTACCATATATCCTCTTTTGTTTCCAAGGAACTGGTTTGTCATATTGAAATGGAGTTTATGTGCAGTAACAGCCTAATAACCCAGCAACTTTAGTCACTTATTAAAGTCAAGCATGTGTCTTTGTTTCATGTTGTTAATGATGTGGAACCATAGAGGCCCAAGTATGTTTCGCCTGGACTGTGTGGAAGCGAGTGTTGAGAGCTCATTACTTGGCTCCCCATTGGAATCCTGCAGGCTTCTGCTCATTGAGGGACTGTAGGGGCTTTGACAGAATTATTATACTGAATATTTTTAGACTCATTAACTATATCACCAAAGCAAAACATCTCTTCAATGCAAATGCTTGCAGATTCTGTAGTTTTGCTTTACTTATCGCAGAAAGAAAGGATGCAGCTTGAAAACAAGTTAAGGAAAGGACTTTCATGCTTGAATGTTTGAATTTGTAACATATATTCAGTATGCCTAAGCCCCATTCAACTCATTTAAGCCACTCATGTTTAAGGGCTTTTTTTTAAAAAAACAGCCTGTGTTCAGTTTGATAAATATGCAGCACAGTCCTGCCAATATCTACATAGAAGTTACCTCCTATTCATTTCAGTGTGATTAAGTTGCAGGTAAAGAGTGTTTGCAAAATTAAAGCAGTTTTACACAGAATATGAAACCTATTTAATCTTCCAATTATTGGTAGAGCATTCAGCAAGTAAAAAGAAGGAAGGTCTTAATTTTATTCCAGTGTCATTCAACATAAAACTGAGAAACATCTGTTCAGATACGTGAGGATACTTGATTCACAGATTGATCTTTCAGTTATTTACCTAGAAGTAAGTCCCACTGGGTTCTTACATTGCTAATGCTTCAGATTGTAGAACTAGGCATTCAAAACAAAGGAAATCCAAGCCCATACATTCTATTTTTCCCCTGTTGCTCCATTATCTTTCACTTATCCTCTCACTTATGAATGCCACATGCTCCTCAGGGTTCACAAATTGATCTTAATTCAATTTATTGGTATAACAATCAAAAATATATTTCTATATTTATCTGAAACAAATAAAACTGAATTTAAGATGCCTTATTAAAAAAAGGAATTTTAACTAGAAAAAATATTAACAAAATCTGTTCACTGCCTATTTTCCCTGTCTTCTCAAATAGGGTAGCCATCTGCCACTAAGAGCCTTGGTGGAGCAGTGGGCTAATGCCTCCTTAAGTAACACCAGCTGCCTGCAATTAGTGCAGGTTCGCATCCCACCAGGCTCAAGGTTGACTCAGCCTTCCATCCTTCCGAGGTAGGTAAAATGAGGACCCAGATTGTTGGGGGCAATTAAGCTGACTTTGTAATAATGCCGCTTGGGGTGTGTGTGAAAGCCCTAATAAGCAGGCATATACATAAGTTTGTAAAGCCGCCCTGAGTCTTCGGAGAAGGGCGGGATATAAATGGAATTAAAATAAGTAAAAATAAAATAAATAAATCTAATGTTGGAGATTTTTCCCCCCTGCAATAAATGGGCTGGACTTGTACATAGGTATGTTACACTGGACATACCTATCCTAATCTACGCCCCCCCTCCCCAAAGACAGTGCTAAAAAATTGAGAAAATAATATTTGTAAGTTGCCTGTAAAATAACTGCCTGAATATAATATTAATTGATGTTTCATCTGTATATGCACATGAACATACAAAATATTCTGTCATTCATGCATATATACGCAGTATGCAGAGATTACGAAGTTATGAAAAGGAAGTTATTTTAATAACTTCAAGTAGAGTAGATGCATTCCTGCTCAGATCATGACAAAGAAACCAGATTTCTAAATATCCTAATGTCTCTTCCTTAGAACAATTTGTTTATGGCACTGTTACATTTAGCATCCACACAACTTAAAAAATGCCAAAACGAAAGGAAAACATCCTCTGTGGGAGCACCGTCACTGGAGGTTTTAAGAAGAAATTGGAAAGCCATTTTTTCATAATGGTATAAGGGTTCCTGCTTGAACAGGTGATTGGACTAGAAGACCTCGAAGATCCCTTCCAACTCTTTTTTTTGTAATTCTGTAATTATAGGACTATATACAAGTTCTTATTAATATAGCTTTAAGCCACCATAATTATTATCCTATATTTTGGTGTTGCCCCATTCCATGTCTACTTAAAAATAGAGAGTCACTAATTCTAGGCAGGTTGGAATATATTTTTGATTGGACGTAGTTAATGTTATCATTTGATGTTTTTCTCCACCTCCCATAGGCTATGCAAATCTTTAGTCTGAGAAAGACCTTATAGTATGCTAACCTTAAAGTTATCCCTTGACTTTTTTTAATGTAGCACAGAAGAGTTCTGCAAGGTATGTCACCTTTTCTTTGGTTTAAAGATGAAGAGAAAGAAATGATTAAATACTTAGTTAAGCTCACACTAAGAGTGACCCCAGCCCTCGACTTTATCTACTTCCTCAACCTACATAAATACTCACAAATCCATGAACATCAATGATGTCTTGGCTGTATTTTGAGTCAGCATGAAAATGAAGAAACCAGGTTTAGAGGAAAAGAAAATAAAGCCCATTCATTTTTCCCTTCTGTTCAAGTAGTGTCAGATTCTCAGAGACTGCCTGGACAAGTCCCTGCAGTTTTCTTGGCACGATTTTTGCAGAAGTGGTTGCCATTATCTCCTTGCTACGGCTCAGTGAAAGTAACTGATCTAAGGTTATCGAAGTGGCTTTGTTCTAAGGCAGGATTAGAACTCACTGTCTTCCAGTTTCTAGCATGAGGCCTTAACTACTATACTATTCATTACATCTATTCACCATAAGCTTACTAATGGGAAATATTTGTTGCATTCAACAGTCCTACATATATTGACAGGACCACGATCCCAGAAAGATATCATAGCAACACATTAAAAGTTCTTTTAACTTGTTTTTGATAAGAATATGTAAGTTAACTTAAACACAGTCCCATTATGAATGCCTTCCAGATCCCACATAGACCAACTGGAACAGATATTAAATCCTATGGAAAGTGTTGTAAAATCAAGCCTATTAAAGCCTGCTGAAAAATGGTATAGAACTAGCCAAATTCAATTATTTTTTTCAATCTTCATTATCACAGGTTCAAACAATGTGCAATCTGAGTTTAGATTGTACACCAGAAACCCAGATTTCCTTTTATCTCAAGAGAAAAACCCACAAGCCCAAAATATTGGAATGTCAAAGTAGGTTTGACATGATAGTATATTATGCTAAGGTCATTCTGCATCCTTGGGCATCTGTAAATGATATTTATTTCTTGAATTAATGCTATTTTAGCTGTTTCAAGACAGCTGGTAGGTGTTAGGATTATTGATATTCTCTCTAAAACTCAAGTTGCTTCCTTTGAAATTTAAAGCTGTTCATCCAAGAATGAGTTGCTGTCCTTTTCCATTTTCCATTTTTCTTTTGGTGAAATTATAGTTTTATGTAGAAAAGTTGCACTGTATCTTTACACTATACTCACATTGCTCAGAGCAATTTATAACAATTACAGTTAAATATTCCAACAAACCAAGTACATAAACATAATAAAAGCAGAGACAAATTCGACAGTTCAAAACATTTGGGAAAAAAGGGTCTAGCATAACAAAAATAATCTGCCTAGTGAGACAAAAACTTACCAGAACAGGAAGTTTTAAATAGTTTTACACAAAATTAAAAAAGGAAACCAAATAGATTTCACCAAGCAAAGTTTACCACTGTCTGGATTCACTCATTGAGAATCCTCTTACTCTCTTCCCAACCCATCATGTTTAATCAGGATACTGTGGCAGGAACCTATGAGGATAAGATGGGTTTTAAACCAACAGTTTGATTTGCCGAGGAGGGGCCTGCCTTCAAGTTAGTGTTGATTCCTAGTGTCTTCCTGGAAACATACCTGAAATTTTCTTGGCAAGATTTTCAAAAGTAGTTTGCCATTGCTTGCTTCCTAAGCTGAGAGAGAGTTTCTGGTGCAAGGCCTCCAGCTGGCCTAAGATTGGTACTAAAACTCCCAGTCTCCTGGTTCCTAGTCTGGTGTTTTAACCACTGCATCAATTTTTCTAAGACAGGGGTGTCAAACTGCTGGCCCATGGGCTGGTTGCATCATGCAGAGGCCGCGCCCACCCCAGCTCTGGCAATGCGAAAAAAATCGTGATACGTGACGACACATGACGTGGTGAGTTTGACACCCGTGTTCTAAGAGTAAAGCTGCTGCAGAATTACTGCAATATGCTGTCACTGGTGATCATATAGTAGCCATCTTGATGTCTTTTCTGGCTCAAATAAAGTTTTTAAAAATAGCCCTGTATAAAATAAATGTTAATATTCATACTTGCATGAAGACATACAGTTGCTCCTTGGTTTATGACTACTCATTTAGCGACTGTTCAAACTTACAATAGTACTGAACTTGCAATACTTATGACCAATTCTCAAAGTTCCAGCTATCTCAGCATCCCTGTGGGTATTGTTGTTTAGCTTCATCAATTCTAAATCACAAGTTTCCTTTTTATTTTTAATGATGACCAAGTATTCATTTGCTCCAAACCCTTAGGTATTTGTTGTTGTTAGCTGCGAAGTCGTGTCCGACTCATTGCGACCCTATGGACAACATTCCTCCAGGCCTTCCTGTCCTCTACCATCTTCTGGAGTCCATTTAAGCTCACGCCTACTGCTTCAGTGACTCCATCCAGCCACCTCATTCTCTGTCGTCCCCTTCTTCAATTGCCCTCAATCTTTCCCAGCATTAGGCTCTTCTCCAGTGAGTCCTTCCTTCTCATTAGGTGGCCAAAGTATTTGAGTTTTAGCTTCAGGATCTGGCCTTCTAAAGAGCAGTCAGGGTTGATCTCCTCTAGGACTGACGGGTTTGATCGCCTTGCAGTCCAAGGGACTCGCAGGAGTCTTCTCCAGCACCATAGTTCAAAGGCCTCAATTGTTTGGCACTCAGCCTTTTTTATGGTCCAACTTTCACTGCCATACATTGCAACTGGGAAGACCATAGCCTTGACTATACGCACTTTTGTTGACAGGGTGATGTCTCTGCTTTTTAGTGTGCTGTCTAGATTTGCCATGGCTTTCCTCCCCAGGAGCAAGCATCTTTTAATTTCTTGGCTACAGTCCCCATCTGCGGTGATCTTGGAGCTCAGGAAAATAAAATCTGTCACTACCTCCATTTCTTCCTCATCTATTTGCCAGGAATTGAGAGGGCCGGATGCCATGATATTGGTTTTCTTTCTTTTTTTTATTGAAAAGTTTTACAATACATTTTTGAATACAAAAAAACCCCTCCTTCTATAGTCGGCAGTTCTTCCTTCTTCCAATATTGTGCTACTAAAAGTCTCGCTGCCGTAATTAAACTCAACATCAACTTTATATCTATAACAGTAGTATCTGTAATAATACCCAATAAAAACAATTGCGGAGAAAACTTTATCCTTTTCTTAAATATCTTTTGCATATTCCACCAAATTTTAATCCAAAAAGCTTTAACCTTTTTACAAGTCCACCATATATGAAAATACGTTGCATCCTCACCTCGCCACACCTCCAACATTTGGGCTGGCAGTTCGGATACATACTTGCTAATTTTTTAGGGTCTAAATGCCACCTATAAAACATTTTATAAAAATTCTCTCTTAAATTTTGGGCCTGTAAATTTTACATTTCTAACCCAAATCTTTTCCCAACTGTCCATTGTTATAACTTCTTGAAAATTCTGGGCCCACTTTATCATACAATCTTTAACAAGTTCCATTTCTGAATCAATTTCTGTCAATGCATTATATATCCTTTTTATATGTGCTTGACCTTGATCTCTAATTTGTTTTACCAAATTTTCATCAATCATTGAGAAACCAACTTTCTGGTCGTCTTTCCATCTTGCCTGTAATTGCCCATACTGGAACCAAGTTTGTACAATCTTTTTTTCTTTTAAAATATTATATGGTTTTAATTGCCATACATCTCCTCTAGGACTGACCGATTTGATCGCCTTGCAGTCCAAGGGACTCGCAGAAGTCTTCTACAGCACCATAGTTCAAAGGCCTCAATTCTTTGGCGCTCAGCCTTTTTTATGGTCCAACTTTCACTGCCATACATTGCAACTGGGAAGACCATAGCCTTGACTATATGCACTTTTGTTGACAGGGTGATGTGTCTGCTTTTTAGTGTGCTGTCTAGATTTGCCATGGCTTTCCTCCCGAGGGGCAAGCATCTTTTAATTTCTTGGCTACAGTCCCCATCTGCAGTGATCTTGGAGCCCAGGAAAATAAAATCTGTCACTACCTCCATTTCTTCCCCATCTATTTGCCAGGAATTGAGAGGGCCAGATGCCATGATCTTGGTTTTCTTAATGTTAAGTTTCAACCCAAGTTTTGCACTCTCCTTCTTCACCCGCAACAAGAGGCTCTTTAGTTCTTCTTCACTTTCTGCCATTAGAGTGGTATCATCTGCATATCTTAGGTTGTTGATATTTCTTCCGGCAATCTTAATTCCAACTTTTGATTCCTCTAACCCTGCCTTTCTCATGATGTCCTCTGCATATAAGTTAAATAGGCAGGGCGACAGTATACAGCCTTGCCGGACTCCTTTCCCAATTTTGAATCAATCAGTGGTTCCGTGTCCAGTTCTCACTGTTGCTTCTGGGCCCACATATAGGTTTCTCAAGAGACAAATAAGATGGTCTGGTACACCCATCTCTTTGAGAACTTGCCACAGTTTATTACGATCCACACAATCAAAGGCTTTAGCATAGTCAATGAAGCAGAAGTAGATATTTTTCTGGAACTCTCTAGCTTTCTCCATGATCCAACGTATGTTGGCAATTTGATCTCTAGTTCATCTGCCTCTTCGAAATCCTGCCTGTACTTCTGGTAGTTCTAGGTCCACATACTGCTGGAGTCTAGCTTGTAGGATTTTAAGCATAACTTTACTAGCATGAGAAATGAGTGCAATGGTGCGGTAGTTTGAACATTCTTTGGCACTGCCTTTCTTTGGAATTGGAATGTAAACTGATCTTTTCCAATCCTGTGGCCACTGTTGAGTTTTCCAAATTTGCTGGCAAATTGAGCGTAGCACTTTTACTGCATCATCTTTTAAGATTTTGAATAGCTCAGCTGGAATACTGTCACCTCCACTAGCTTTGTTGTTGCTCAGCTTTTCTAAGGCCCACTTCACTTCACATTCTAGGATGTCAGTAACCACCTCATTGTGATTATCAGGGACATTAAGCTCATTCTTGTATAGTTCTTCTGTGTAATTTTGCCACCTCTTCTTAATCTCTTCTGCCTCTGTTAGGTCCCTGCCATTTTGGTCCTTTATCATGGCAGGGGTCCGGAGTACCTTAGGGAACACCTGCTGCTGGCATCAACTTCCCTCCGCCCTGTGTGTTCCCACAGAGAGGGCCTCCTCAGGGTGCCACCGGTCAGAGAATGTAGATTGGTGGCCCCCAGGGGGAGATCTTTCTCTGTGGGCGCCCCAGAATTATGGAACCAGCTACCAGTTGAGCTCCGGACGGCGCCCGATCTCCGCTCCTTCCGCCGCGACCTAAAAACATACTTGTTCGAACAAGCCAGCCTGGCCTGAGGGGGGATTGGGGGGGTTATTATTATTTTATTGGGGTTATTTATTATGTATTAATTGTTCTTTTAACGGGCATATATTTAATTACTTTTAACTTTTGTAATTTTGTATTTTACTCTTGCCCTGTACACCGCCCTGAGTCCTTCGGGAGAAGGGCGGTATAGAAATATTAATAAATTAAATTAAAATTAAATTATCATGCCCATTTTTGCATGAAACGTTCCCTTCATCTCTCCAATTTTCTTGAAAAGATCTCTGGTCCTCCCTATTCTATTGTTTTCTTCTATTTCTTTCCACTGTTCATTTAAGAAGGCATTCTTATCTCTTCTAGCTATTCTCTGGAATTCTGCATTCAATTGGGCATATCTTTCTTTTTCTCCCTTGCCTTTCGCTTCCCTCCTTTCCTCAGCTATTTGCACAGCTTCCTCAGACAGCCATTTTGCTTTCTTGCATTTCTTTTTCTTTGGGATGGTTTTGGTTGCTACCTGTTGTACAATGTTGCGAACTTCTGTCCATAGTTCTTCAGGCACTCTGTCTATCAGATCTAATTCCTTAAATCTATTTGTCACCTCTATTGTATATTCAACAGAGATATGATTTAATTCATACCTGAGTGGCCTAGTGCTTTTTCCTAGTTTCTTCAGTTTAAGCCTAAACTTTGCAAGGAGAAGCTCATGGTCTGAGCCACAGTCAGCTCCTGGTCTTGTTTTTACTGACTGTATAGAGCTCCTCCATCTTTGGCTGCAGAGCATATAGTCAGTCTGATTTCTGTGTTGACCGTCTGGTGATGTCCATATGTAGAGCCGTCTCTTGGGTTGTTGGAAAAGAGTGTTTGCTATGACCATCGTATTCTCTTGACAAAATTCTATCAGCCTGTGCCCTGCTTCATTTTTTTTTATTTAAAAAGTTTTACAATACATTTTAACTTTAATCCCCCCCTCCCCCACCCCTATCTAACCCTCCCTATCCCTCTCCCCCATTCCCTCCTCCCCCCCCCGACTTCCCAGAGCTAAATACAGGGTATAAAAAAGAAAAACAAACATAAGCATCCATATGCTATCACAATAAACTATTAATTCTATCACCCTCTAGCTCATGTAAAATGATTACAAACAATATTACTATTACAGATAAGAAAAAAAAGAAAGAAAACAGAAAAGGAGCTTTACTCAAATACTAAATAAAATTTCTTAATCCCAATCCTTATTCATATTAATTTCAAAAAAGAGAAAAAAAAATTTTCATCTACTATTTACATTCTCCCACATTTCTCTAAATTCTAAACAAATTCTCAATTACGCGCCAAAAGCGCCTATCTCTATTAACCTTATTAATCTCCAACCAAACTAAACTATGATCAAAAATAGTTCTTGCATATATCACACCAAATGTCTCACAGTTCCAGATCATCCATCTATACGTCTAGGACACCATTCCAATCTCCAATGAAAATAAAATAAAAAATTTAAAAAATTTATAATCCAATTAAGTAACCTTTATATGTAGTAAGTTAAGAAAAATCAACTTGTTATTGATTAGGAGCTTGCGTACCCAATCTTAAATTCAATAAATACTTTTAGTCCATAATCCTAATATACGTTTCTTGCAAACAAATAGCATCAGTCTTAAATTGTTTTAAATATTGAAAAACTTTCTTTCTCCTCTATGATGAATTTAATCCATTAACATTCTAAATTAGAGATTTAGTCACCAATCTTGACGCTCCAAAGCTTTTGGAGCACGTCTGAAATGACCCCTATATCTTCTTTGGACCGCGCCCTTCCCACAGCTTCACTATAAGTACGCTTTGGAGGTTCCATATCTTTCTGCTTGTCTTGCTCTTGCTCTCGTCTCGCTCGTCTTAGGGCGGCACGCGTCATCCTCTGCTCTCCAACAGCAACCGATGAGGCTGTAACCTGATCCTCTCCAGCACCGTTCTCCTCTGTCTGTCTATCTGCAACATCTTGAGGCTTTCCCTCGCCATGTCCCTGCAGCTTCCAGAAGTGATAGGGGGGTTGCTTTTAACACATTGCTATAAAAATTACGTGCCTGAGCCACAGTAGCCAAACGATGTCTTTTACCTTCGTGCATCACCACCAGTCCAACTGGAATCTCCCATCTAAACTTGACATCACATTTCTTAAGTTCCTGTACAAGAAATGCAAAATCTTTCCTTCTCCTTAAAATCTTTGGAGGAATCTCTTTTAAAACCAAAACTTCTTGCTCAGCAACTACCAATTTAGTATCATAAGCAGCTTGAATGACTTCATCTCTAATTACTCTCTTTGTAAAATAGACCACCACATCTCTGGGTAACTTCCTCTGTCTTGCAATCCATGAATTTACACGAAAAATTTTATCCATACTTCCCTCAATTTCAGATGCTGGCTGGCCCAATACCGGTTCCAAAGCCTCAGAGATCAGCTGCTTTAAATCTTCTTTAGAATTCTCCTTTAAACCCCTAATTCTAATAGCATACTGCATCTGTTGGTACTGAACAAGGCTCAATTCTCCGTCCATTTTGTCCCTTATATTTTCATTCTCTAATTCATTCTCTAATACCTTTGCTTCTAATATAGAGTTCTTTTGACTGAGATCCTCCACTTTTTCACCCAGCTGTTGCACACATTCAGCTACACTTTCAATCATAGACAACATGTCTACCCTCATTGCTCTAAACTTCTCTTCCATCTTCTTCTCCAATTTCTCCTCCAGCTTTTTCAACTTTTCATCCATCATATCAGACATTAACCGTGAATGCTTTTCAAGGGCATCTTGTAAATCCTTAAGCGTCAGTGCCGGAGGAAATGCAGGAGGAAGCAAAGCTTGCAACGAGGTCTGTTGCACCGGGGAAGACCCCGCACTCCGAAGAGCTTTAGAAGTCTTGGCCGCCATCTTTCCCCACTTTCACTTATTGCGCACTTTCACTTTAAAACTATAAAATCCATTGAGCTAGAGAGTAAAGCTAAAAGTCCACATCACCTTGACCTCCTGTACCGCTCTGCCTGCATCTTGATACTCAAAAGTATTTCCTTTTGGCAGGGGTGGTTGCTAACGCCTGGCTCTGCTCCAAAAATCACGGAGCAGAGACGCTGCGCAGCTAGGAGCAACCCAGGCTTCGGGGGGGCTCAATCCTTCAGCCGCCCAAACTCTCAGCTCAGGCGGCCAAGGAGAGCTCAACCCCTACCTGGGGCCTCACCCCCTCCTCTTTTCCCGAGGAGGGGGCTTCAAATCCATCTAAACAGCTGATCGGCGCTGTTTACGATGGAAAAAACACAGCTGCGGAGCGGGCAGCCCGGAGACGGCTGTCTTCGGCGTCGCGTCGCCACCGGAAGTCGTTTTGTACTCCAAGGCCAAACTTGCCTGTTATTCCGGTTATCTTTTGGCTTCCTACTATAGCATTCCAATCCCCCATGATGATAAGGACATCATTTTTTGGTGTTAGTTCTATAAGGTGCTGTAGGGCTTCATAGAACTGGTCAATTTTATCCTCTTCAGCACTGGTGAAGAGGATAAAATAGTAGTCCAGACTTGGACTACTGTGATATTGAATGGTTTGCCTTGGATTCGAACTGAGATCATTCTGTCATTTGGGGGATTGTATCCCAGTATTGCTTTTCCTACTCTTTTATTGACTATGAAGGCTACTCCATTTCTTCTGAGGGATTCTTGCCCGCAGTAGTATACCTGATGGTCATCTGAATTAAATTCACCCATTCCTGTCCATTTTAGTTCGCTGATACCTAAGATGTCGATGTTCAGTCTTGTCATCTCTTGTTTCAGCTTTCCTTGATTCATGGATCTTACATTCCAGGTTCCTATGGAGAAAAAATCTTTACAGCATCGGACTTTCCTTTCACCACCAGACACATCCACAGCTGAGCATTCTTTTGGCTTTGGCCTAGTCGCTTCATTCTTTCTGGCGCTACTAGTACTAGCCCTCTGCTCTTCCCCAGTAGCATATTGGACGCCTTCCGACCTGAGGGGCTCATCTTCCAGCATCATATCGTTTTGCCTTTTAGTACTGTCCATAGGGTTTTCATGGCAAAGATACTGGAGTGGGTTGCCATTTCCTTCTCCAGTGGATCACGTTTTGTCAGAACTCTCTGCTATGACCTTTCCGTCTTGGGTGGCCCTGCACGGCATAGCTCATAGCTTCATTGAATTATGCAAGCCCCTTCGCCACAACAAGGCAGTAATCCATGAAGGTATACACACTGCCCATTGTTATCTAAGGGTCCAAATGCAAGTCAAACTTATGTATACCATAAAAAGGGAAAGTTATTACAAATAGAGAATGCTGTCCTGTCTGAAATAGGCTGAACTGTTTTCCAGAATTTATCTGAGAAGGAGACTAGGATTATTCATGAGTATATTAATTCTCATCTAATCCTGTCTATGGAGATTCTCAGTCATCCAGGCAACTGGACTTTTTCATGAGGCAACTGGACTTCCTTGTTTTTCTTTGAAGACGTTTTGCTTCTCATCCAAGAAGCTTCTTCAGCTCTGGCTGGATGGTGGTGAATGGAATGATTTATACTCCTTGCAGACAGCTTGTCATTTACATTCTTTTAGCAAGTCATTAGTGCTACCTGGAGGGTTATTTGTGTCTTCAGGGTCACCTGAATAGTGCAAATGTATATGGAGCCTTCTTGGAACTGTTGAAAGGACTGTGTTGTAGACTGGAGATAGATGATGTCATATCCTTCCCCCTCTGTTGAGACAGGGCTGTTCACTTTTGATATAGATGGCCTCTTTGACCCCTCTTTCAAACCAGCGGTCCTCTGTCCAAAATCTGGACTTTGATGATTTTGAAAGAGTGGCCTTTGTCTTTTAAATGCAAATGGACTGCTGAATCTTGTCCTGATGGGTTTGTTCTCCTATGTCACAGGTCGGCAACCTGCGGCTCCGGAGCCTTCTCCCTCTGCCATGTTTACTTTTGAAAAAAAAAGTGGCACTAAAAAAATTTAATAATTAAAACTTCACACAAAAAAACTTGAAAAGTTTAAATTGATTGGTTGGTTTGTGGGACCGCCCACAAACCTCTGTTTTTTTAACTGCACTTGGCAGAGTGGAGGAAGAGACGGGAGAACTAAAAAGGTGAGTAGATCTGCTCCCTTCGCCCCCCCTTCCTTCTCCTCGCCGTGGCTAGCAGCCCCGGCGAGGAAGAAGGCGCATTCCCTCCCCTTCCTTCTCCTTACCGTGGCTAGCAGCCCCGGCGAGGAAAAAGGCGCGTTCCCCCCTTCCTTCTCCTTGCCGTGGCTAGCAGCCCTGGCGAGGAAAAAGGCGCGTCTCCCCCTTCCTTCTCCTCGCCGTGGCTAGCAGCCCCGGTGAGGGAGAAGGCGCGTCCCTCCGCTTCCTTTTCCCTGCCGTGGCTAGCAGCCCCGGCGTGGGAGAAGGCGCGTCCCTCCGCTTCCTTCTCCCCGCCGTGGCTAGCAACCCCGGCGAGGGAGAAGGCGCGTTCCCCCTTCTCCTCGCCGTGGCTAGCAGCCCCGGCGTGGAAGAAGGCGTGTTCCCCCCCTTCCTTCTCGCCGTGGCTAGCAGCCCTGGCGAGGGAGAAGGCGCGTCCCCCCCTTCCTTCTCCCTGCCATGGCTAGCAGCCCCGGCAGGGAGAAGGGGCGGTTTGCCCTCCCCTTCCTATGAGGGGAGGCGGCAGGAGGTTGCCGGGGCTGCTGCTGCCACGTCTCGCCTCTCCCTTCGCTGTTTGGACCAGCGTGGGACTGCTTGGACCCGCGCGCTAAAATCCCCGCCATGGCCGCCTCCGCTCTGGGCAGGGAGCGCCTAGTCAGGCCCTCCTCAGTCTGCGGAGGAGCAAGCGAGGCGCTGCGGGAATCTCTGCTGGCGCTAGTCCTGGGGTGGTTGGGACGGAGCGCCATCACTCTGCTCGGGCGCTTTTGGCGGGACGGGGAAGAAGTGGCACGCGCAGATTGAAGTTCTCTCTCTCTCTCTCTCTCTCTCTCTTTGGCGGCGGCGGGGAAGAGAGAGAGAAGGATAAGGGAGGGGGCGAGGCGTTAAAAACCCCGCTCCAGTGGCCGCCTCTGGACTAGCGAGGATGTTGCCTGAGGTAATGGCGGGCGAGGGAGGCGGAGGCGAGCTGGGCAGAGCGGAGCCGAGCAAAGAGAGGATGGCAGGCAGCCCCACCAGAGCCAGCTGACGGGAAGAGAGAGAGAGAGAGTGCGCGCACACTCTCCAAACCGCCACCGTCCCGTTTGCACAGCTGCCACGTTCGTTCATGTTTGATGAGCGTGGCAGACCTCCGAACGGGACGGCAGCGGTTTGGAGAGTGCGCGCGCACCTCTCCAAACTGCTACCGTCCTCTTTGCACAGCTGCTGCGTTCGTCCGTGTTTCTTTCAGTTTCTTTCAAACATGGAGGAATGCAGCAGCTCTGCAAATGGGGCGGCGGCAGTTTGGAGAGCTGTTGCATTCATCAAACGCAGAGGTTTGGAGGTCCCGGGAGAGGGGCAGGGCATTCAGGTGGCTCCGGCGGCGCCCAGGCTGAAGGCGCCGCCGCAACCCAGTGCCCGTCGCCTGCGAGTCTGTCCCTCCCCCCGTGTAAGCTGGTGGCACTGGGCAGCGACAGGTGCGTGCGGCTCAGGATGCGGTGCGGGTGTAGGGGTGGTGTATATTTTGCTTGTTCTGCGCATGTGTGTGCATGCCCATGTGCATGCCCACATGCGCGCGCACATTTTGCGGCTCCCACTTTTTTGTGTGTATGACAGAACCGGTTCCGAGTGGCTCTTTTGCTGTTTTGGGTTGCTGACCCCTGTCCTATGTTATGCCAAACATTTATGAAGTTGTTATTTTGTTTCCCCAACATACAGATCTGCAAATGGCTCACTGCATTGTACTGCATATACCATGTTGCTCAGCTGGGGTGGACAAGCTTCTGCCTTAGTGTATTCTTGGGTTTGAAATGTGCATGTATGTTGTGTTGGCTGAAGATCCTCCTGAGCTTTTCCAGTATTCCTGCAAGGTAGGGAATGACTACGTTGCTTCATTTATTGTTTATTTATCATTTATCATTTATTGTTTTCTTTGTCTGTTATGGAGGAGCTCCTGCATAACAGACGACCCAGCAGGAGCTCCTCCATAACAGACAAAGAAAACAATAAACGAAGCAACATAGTCATTCCTTACATTCCATTTTCCCCTCTGTTTTGGATGTTAGGGAAATCTATTAATTGTTACAGGCTTGTTGCCTATCAGTGCTTTCCTATTCAATTGTTTTCCCCAAAAAAATTAGTCGGAAACCATTCTAATTCTTATATTGTCACATAAGCTCTAGCTAAATTTAACCTTACTTGTTTATACATTTGTAATACAGTTGTAATAGAAGGCATTTCCTGTGCTTTGACATGATTTTGATAATGCTGAATATCATGTTTGTTCAGCTAATTACTACAATATCTTATTGATTTTCAGCATCCTTCTTCATTTCTAACATTTTGATTTTGTAATGGTACACATCCCTAAATTAGCTATCACAGTGCATTATTTTTTTTACTTTGAGATGTTTATCATTTTGATTTTTGATGTTCTTGTACCTAACAATATGAATTGATTAAATAGATGATTGCTCTTCAACGCAGACTAATTAGTTGACCGTGAAAATGGAATCTGCTGAATTTTCTTTGGAGGATTGAACGTAAATGAAATTACATTAGTCACCAATTAAATTTCATTATCCATTCCATTCTCCATTTGGTTTCATTTCCAAATAAAAGAAAGGATCCAGATTTTCCCCTGATTTCCCATTAACATTTGTAAAATTGCCATATAATGCAAACTTCTTTTTAAATAAATATTTGAGCTAGGGCTAAACATATGTTCTTTTGTCATAATTCAACAAATCTTTCAAAAGTTACCCCATTGTCTAACATCAACTAACAAACAGGTAATCAGTGGCTATACCTGTGCCCTTCCCTCTTGTATGATTTTCAGTTCCATATATTCTGAGCCTTAACTTGAATAGATTTAATGGCATTGATGTTTCTTAGAGCTCATATAATAAATAAATCTTCTGAACCCATGGCAACTTCAGAATTGTACCTATTGGTTATGAAATAATTTCTTCAAGAATCATGATACTGTGAACAAATGAATTAGCTGCTCTTCGAGTAAACTTTCCATTTACAGTTTTTCATAAACATACAATAGTGATAAGACAGTAGTTCATTTTTTTTCTTAACATTGTGAGTTTTCATGCTAACTAGGTCCGGAGTACCTTAGGGATCACCTGCTGCCGGCATCAACTTCCCTCCGCCCTGTGCGTTCCCACAGAGAGGGCCTCCTCAGGGTGCCACCGGTCAGAGAATGTCGTCTGGTGGCCCCCAGGGGGAGGTCCTTCTCTGTGGGCACCCCGGATTTATGGAATCGGTTGCCGGTTGAGCTCTTTGCACTTTTATATGTTTGCCTTGTTCACCGCCCTGAGTCCTTCAGGAGAAGGGCGGTATACAAATAAAATAATAATAATAATAATAATAATAATAATAATAATAATAATAATAATAATAATAATAATAATAATAATAATAATAATTATTATTATTATTATTATTATTATTATTATTATTATATAATTTTACCAGTTTTTTAATTCTCATTTTCTAACATTAGAAAATGGTATTGTAGAAATGTAAAAATGTATTGGGGAAATTTATCCATTAATCAGAAGCATTTCTATTAGATATTTTTAAAGACTCAAAAATAGAATATATTTAGATAGGGTCTATAACTTACTAACTACTGGTAAACTATTATTGGCAAAGAATTGGAAAAAAATAAAAATAAAGATGTTCCAGGTTAACACTTCTGCTAGTTATCCATATAATATTGGCAGCTGTCATATCAGTTGTCTGCTTATTATTAACAGTATTTGATTGTTGTCAAATATTCGATGAAGCTAAGAACGTTATTATGTAATATCATTTTTAATTTAATCACAAGTCCTGAAAAAGCTCCTGGCCATGAGCCAAAGTAAGAACGAATATGCTTAGGGGAAGATAAGAGAAATGTCTTTGTTCTCCCATTGCTTCTTTAATGATTCTATACTACTATTTCTTCTATATTAATGTAACTCTTGTCCTGCAGCAAGTTTTTCCATGGCAAGTTGGCCATGGCAAGTTTCCCGTGCCGAGCTGTCCTAGACCTGTGTTGTTCACAGCATCACAAATTCAGTTCTTAAATCTTTATTTTTTCCCCAAAATTGCATTTTCCTCTTCGTTTTTAGAACTGCCTTCAGTTTTACAATTTCAGTCAAACCAAATCTGTTGCTGAGTAACAGTAAGTCAAACATTCATGCATACACAGAAACCTAGACAGTCATCTACAAACTTGTTTTCCCATGTTGTCTATTTAATTAAATCTCTAACATAGAGAGTGGGGGGAAAGAGGCTTAATTCTTAGAATATGCCATACAGAAAGGTTTCCAACCTAGTAAATGAGAAATGTAAGTATTTGAATTAAGATTTGTATACAGATTGTGCATTGAATCGGATGGAAAGAGGGCTATTTCTAGCTGTTTTCTAAATAATCAAAGTGGGAAGCATCCTGTGGTCAATGTGTGTTCACAACTCCTTCAACAAGAACCTGATTAGCAACTTTCATATAATGGGTACATAACAGGGAAGATTCTTGCTATCTTTTCTTAAAAAAACTATAAAAACTCAACAAAACTACATTTTTAATCTTTCTTCTGTTATTTAATGAATCTTGAATCTTGAAATAAAAACATTTAAATTTTAAGATATTTAGTGATGTTTGACCATTGTTTCCTGTAATTGTTTCTCATGACTATATAAATTTGATTAATAATGTTTAATAATAATTCAGCATTGGTTAAATCTGTTGTCCCTTGATACTTACACTTAATCTGCTGATGATTTCTAAGATACTTTTGATGTATGGAATTACTTTTCTTTTTATGAATTGTGATGGTTGTGCCCTAGCATATATTTTTAAGTTCTGTAGTTACCCATTGCATTAAAGGATGCAGTAAAGTTAATCTATTTTCTCTCTACGGAGCTCTGGGCTGCTGCAATGTGTTTTTGCTCATCTGAATACTATTTGTAGAGGTGATTGTTTCTTTGTCACTTTGGTATTGTAGCATTGCTTTGTATGTGTCAATGTGATGTTTTTTTTAATATACCCAAGTCTGAAGTCTTCCATTGCTTTCTCTGCTGATGAGAATATCTAGGAAAGATAGTCTGTTATTGTTCTCTTCTTCTCTTGTGAATTTGATACTCTTTTAAATGTGCTATTGATAGTTTTGTGCATGTTCTTTACTTGTCCTTTTTATTATGTCAAAACTATTGTTGACAAAAAGGTTCTTATTTTGCACTGTATGGGTTATTATTCCCAAACAGTGCATGCGTATTTCTGCTATGAATCCTGAGTTGGGCGATTCCATGGGGATTTCTCTTATATTTTTATCTATCTATCCATCACACTGAAAGTAAACAGTGAGGCAGAGATCTTTAACTTCCACAATCCTAGGTATTTCATTTTCTGTATCTTTACTAAGTTTTGTATTTATCTCTTCCTATCTTTACCTTATTTTCCTTTTCTTTCAGTTCATGAGCTCTTTGTAGGACTTTATCTTCTTTATCTCATTTTTCCCTATGACAGTTTGACTAGAATCAGACACACTTGAGTAATCCTCAGGGCCTCCTCAGGGTGCCGTCGGCTAGACAATGTCGGCTGGCGACCCCCAGGGGGAGGGCCTTCTCTGTGGGAGCGCCAGCCCTATGGAACCAACTCCCCCTTGAGCTTCGGATGGCCCCGGATCTCCGGTCCTTTCGCCGCGGCCTCAAAACACTCCTTTTCCATCAGGCTGACCTGGACTGACAGAGATTTTAATTATGTTTTTAATTTTTAACTTAATTTTAATTTTAATTTATTCTACTGGGGCCATTAATTTAATTTCTTTCTAACTTTTGTATTATTGTATTTTATTGTTGTTAGCCGCCCTGAGTCCTTCGGGAGATAGGGCGGCATATAAGTCCCAATAATAAATAAATAAATAAAGTTTGTAGTAAAATTTCTACACTTGCTCTGAACATAGAACCCTTTATATCTCAGAAAGGACTTTTAAAACTTTACAGAGTTTCCAAAGTATTTCATGGCACTTACTCTTATCTGCTGTTCTCCAGAACTGTTGGACTAAACTCCCAGTATCCCCTCCTTACATGGCCATCTGATCCCACTTGAAGTATATTTATCCCTGCATATGTTAACTTGTTTTGGATCCTAGCCCTTCAAAGCAAGTGGTACAAATTATCTAAGCCTTACAGTGTGAAAAATGCAACCATATTTGATTCAATTCCTAGGGTGACAATTAGACCTGGTATGGTAATTTTTGACATGTCACAATTAGGTAATCAATAAGGTATCTATTTCTATTTTTCACAACTTTTAACTTTTATAACATTGTTTACCCCCTTCATGGATTACTGCCTTGTCGTGGCGAAGGGGCTTGCGTAATTCAATGAAGCTATGAGCTATGCCGTGCAGGGCCACCCAAGACGGACAGGTCATAGCCGAGAGTTCTGACAAAACGTGATCCACTGGAGAAGGAAATGGCAACCCACTCCAGTATCTTTGCCATGAAAACCCTATGGACAGTACCAAAAGGCAAAACGATATGACGCTGGAAGATGAGCCCCTCAGGTCGGAAGGCGTCCAATATGCTACTGGGGAAGAGCAGAGGGCTAGTACTAGTAGCGCCAGAAAGAATGAAGCGACTGGGCCAAAGCCGAAAGGACGCTCAGCTGTGGATGTGTCTGGTGGTGAAAGGAAAGTCCGATGCTGTAAAGATTTTTTCTCCATAGGAACCTGGAATGTAAGATCCATGAATCAAGGAAAGCTGGACGTGGTCAAACAAGAGATGACAAGACTGAACATCAACATCTTAGGCATCAGCGAACTAAAATGGACAGGAATGGGTGAATTTAATTCAGATGACCATCAGGTATACTACTGCGGGCAAGAATCCCTCAGAAGAAATGGAGTAGCCTTCATAGTCAATAAAAGAGTAGGAAAAGCAATACTGGGATACAATCCTCAAAATGACAGAATGATCTCAGTTCGAATCCAAGGCAAACCATTCAATATCACAGTAGTCCAAGTCTATGCCCCAACCACCAGTGCTGAAGAGAATGAAATTGGCCGGTTCTATGAAGCCCTACAGCACCTTATAGAACTAACACCAAAAAATGATGTCCTTATCATCATGGGGGATTGGAATGCTAAAGTAGGAAGCCAAAAGATAACTGGAATAACAGGCAAGTTTGGCCTTGGAGTACAAAATGAAGCAGGGCACAGGCTGATAGAATTTTGTCAAGAGAATACGATGGTCATAGCAAACACTCTTTTCCAACAACCCAAGAGACGGCTCTACACATGGACATCACCAGACGGTCAACACAGAAATCAGATTGACTATATGCTCTGCAGCCAAAGATGGAGAAGCTCTATACAGTCAGTAAAAACAAGACCAGGAGCTGACTGTGGCTCAGACCATGAGCTTCTCCTTGCAAAGTTTAGGCTTAAACTGAAGAAAGTAGGGAAAAGCACTAGGCCACTCAGGTATGAATTAAATCATATCTCTGTTGAATATACAGTAGAGGTGACAAATAGATTTAAGGAATTAGATCTGATAGACAGAGTGCCTGAAGAACTATGGACAGAGGTTCGCGACATTGTACAACAGGTAGCAACCAAAACCATCCCAAAGAAAAAGAAATGCAAGAAAGCAAAATGGCTGTCTGAGGAAGCTTTGCAAATAGCTGAGGAAAGGAGGGAAGCGAAAGGCAAGGGAGAAAAAGAAAGATACGCCCAATTGAATGCAGAATTCCAGAGAATAGCTAGAAGAGATAAGAATGCCTTCTTAAATGAACAGTGCAAAGAAATAGAAGAAAACAATAGAATAGGGAGGACCAGAGATCTTTTCAAGAAAATTGGAGAGATGAAGGGAACGTTTAATGCAAAAATTGGCATGATAAAGGACCAAAATGGCAGGGACCTAACAGAGGCAGAAGAGATTAAGAAGAGGTGGAAAAATTACACAGAAGAACTATACAAGAATGAGCTTAACGTCCCAGATAATCACAATGAGGTGGTCACTGACCTCGAGCCAGACATCCTAGAATGTGAAGTGAAGTGGGCCTTAGAAAAGCTGAGCAACAACAAAGCTAGTGGAGGTGACAGTATTCCAGCTGAGCTATTCAAAATCTTAAAAGACGATGCAGTAAAAGTGCTACACTCAATTTGCCAGCAAATTTGGAAAACTCAACAGTGGCCACAGGATTGGAAAAGATCAGTTTACATTCCAATTCCAAAGAAAGGCTGTGCCAAAGAATGTTCAAACTATCGCACCATTGCACTCATTTCTCATGCTAGCAAAGTCATGCTTAAAATCCTACAAGCTAGACTTCAGCAGTATGTGGATCGAGAACTACCAGAAGTACAGGCAGGATTTCGAAGAGGCAGAGGAACTAGAGATCAAATTGCCAACATACGCTGGATCATGGAGAAAGCTAGAGAGTTCCAGAAAAACATCTACTTCTGCTTCATTGACTATGCTAAAGCCTTTGATTGTGTGGATCATAACAAACTGTGGCAAGTTCTTAAAGAGATGGGAGTACCAAACCATCTTATTTGTCTCTTGAGAAACCTATATGCGGGTCAAGAAGCAACAGTGAGAACTGGACATGGAACCACTGATTGGTTCAAAATTGGGAAAGGAGTCCGGCAAGGCTGTATACTGTCGCCCTGCCTATTTAACTTATATGCAGAGCACATCATGAGAAAGGCAGGGCTAGATGAATCAAAAGTTGGAATTAAGATTGCCGGAAGAAATATCAACAACCTAAGATACGCAGATGATACCACTCTAATGGCAGAAAGTGAAGAAGAACTAAAGAGCCTCTTGTTGCGGGTGAAGAAGGAGAGTGCAAAACTTGGGTTGAAACTTAACATTAAGAAAACCAAGATCATGGCATCTGGCCCTCTCAATTCCTGGCAAATAGATGGGGAAGAAATGGAAGTAGTGACAGATTTTATTTTCCTGGGCTCCAAGATCACTGCAGATGGGGACTGTAGCCAAGAAATTAAAAGACGCTTGCTCCTGGGGAGGAAAGCCATGGCAAATCTAGACAGCACACTAAAAAGCAGAGACATCACCCTGTCAACAAAAGTGCGTATAGTCAAGGCTATGGTCTTCCCAGTTGCAATGTATGGCAGTGAAAGTTGGACCATAAGAAAGGCTGAGCGCCAAAGAATTGAGGCCTTTGAACTATGGTGCTGGAGAAGACTCCTGCGAGTCCCTTGGACTGCAAGGCGATCAAACCGGTCAGTCCTAGAGGAGATCAACCCTGACTGCTCTTTAGAAGGCCAGATCCTGAAGCTAAAACTCAAATACTTTGGCCACCTAATGAGAAGGAAGGACTCACTGGAGAAGAGCCTAATGCTGGGAAAGATCGAGGGCAATAGAAGAAGGGGACGACAGAGAATGAGGTGGCTGGATGGAGTCACTGAAGCAGTAGGCGTGAGCTTAAATGGACTCCAGAAGATGGTTGAGGACAGGAAGGCCTGGAGGAATGTTGTCCATAGGGTCGCGATGGGTCGGACACGACTTCGCAGCTAACAACAACAACAACAACATTGTTTACTGGATATAAAAAACAAATCATACAAAAATATTGATTATTGACATAAGGTATGTGAAGTACATGGAATAATATGAAACACAATTTACTTGTAAATTATCATAATTCAGTATGCCTATTTTCCTGACAGTACTTTGTATAAGAGTCAAAGATATTGCATGTTGTTTAGATGTGAAAAGCCATTAATTTTTATAAGCTTCTCTGTTATTCTGTGAGTTTTGCCTATTTTCTATTCTAATTGTAATAAATACAATTTGAAAGCAAGATTTCGACAAGGAAAAGAATATGGGCAGCCAAGGAATGTTACTTTATGTAATTAAAGTATTTTTATTCATGCATTCATTCTGGTTTTGACCTCAATGAATTGGAAGACTTCCAAAGTAGTATTATACTATTGTTTTAATCTGGCTGACAAGCAAGCTTAGAAAGGTCATTCACTGATGATGGTGACTGAGATTTTCTAATACAACTGTAGCATAGCTAAGTAGCAAAAGTCATTAAAAACAAACTATGCATCATAGGGCTTACCATTTACTGTTTTCCAGTTTACCAGTATTTTTTACTTCTAAAAATATTGTCAGGATTCAAACAATTCTTTAAGACACTCCCAGGGACTTGGACATCTTCAATGGAATTTCTTTGGAGAGATCATTGTATTTTATTTTTTATTTTTTTATTTTAATTCCATTTATATCCCGCCCTTCTCCGAAGACTCAGGGCGGCTTACAAGCTTAGCAGTAGCCTTCATTCTATGTATATGCCTGCTTATTAGGGCTTTCACACACACCCCCAAGCGGCATTATTACAAAGTCAGCTTAATTGCCCCCAACAATCTGGGTCCTCATTTTACCTACCTCGGAAGGATGGAAGGCTGAGTCAACCTTGAGCCTGGTGGGATGCGAACCTGCACTAATTGCAGGCAGCTGGTGTTACTTAAGGAGGCATTAGCCCACTGCTCCACCAAGGCTGTACCATATAGTTAAGTTGCTGTACCATATTTGTTGCTTTGCAAGTTTCCACCACTTCAAAAGACATTTGTCAAATGAAATAGGAAATTACTGGTTTGATGACTGAGGGCAGGCAGGGAGACCTAAATACCCAAGCCACTCTGGGCCTATTATAGCCATAGATGGATGGATAGATAAAACAGATAAGATAGATAGATTTATTGTCCCAAAGATATATTTATTTATTCTGTTGCAAATGTGAAAACAGTTAAAATGAATATGATGTGAATAATATCCCTAAAGCAGCTGTCAAATTTCTGCTGCATTTAGTATTCTTTTTCAATTAAATACTTACAAGAGGTAAAAACCACACCTCTCCTTCTTAAATTCAAATGTTTTTGAGCTTGTATGTGCATGTGTATACATCTAGACAGATAGATATAGATAAGGTAGTGTCACTTTCACCTGCTGCCTTAACTGCAATTTAGTGCAGCTAGATGCTTTGTTGTCACATGGTTATAGCTAGGTAGATTAATAGGGAGTTCTGTCTGGAAATTTCTTTCCTGTTATTGTTCTCCCTCAGCTGCTGATGGTGAAGTTAATTCTCTTTAGTTTTGTCATGCTCTGAAGCACACATTGCCAAGCTATGATAAGCTTTACAAGGAAAAATGAGCTACAATGTCCATCAAAGTCTTAAACTTGCATTTTAAACTTTGCCCTGACCTGATGTGCCATTCAAAATGCTTCAAAAGATTATTTTTTAAAGAAAGGTTCAATATGTCCCGAGGCTATCGGTTTTGAGTTAAACTGGGTGAAGTAGAAATATTTTACTCATCAGCTTTGCAGTCACAGAGTTTGCCTCAGCTAGAACAAAACTGCTGAGGCATTTAGAGAAAATTAACCCCCCATCCTGGCAGCCAGATGTGACTGGTTTCTGATGAATGCACATGAGTGGGTTGAAAAATCAAGAGACTGTGAAATTCCTGTCAGGTCCGTACAGTGCAGAATGGGCTATTGACTGCTTTCTATATTTCCCTCCATCATTCTTCTTGAACACTGCCATTAATTTCCTCTCCCACTCTGACTTATTTTTTTCCCCTTTCCTCTTTTAGCTCTCTCAGCTGCAAAAGAAGCTGCACAGGGCATTGGTGGAATACTTCAAATTGCAAGCCTTCTATAACCAAGCCAAGCTCGGGAAGTTGCAAGTAGCCTCTCATGAGACTGTTCAGAAAATATTAGCCTTGAAGGTAGGTGTCTGAAGAAAGGATCGTTCTGATCTAGCTTAAAAAGCAAATCATGAGTAGTGTGATGAAGCGTTAAAATCATATCCCATCTGAGTTATGTAAATTTTTAACTTCTTTAATAAAGTGGAATTGCATGAAGAATGAATTCAGTGGGAAATATATGACTCCTGGATATACAGTATTTTTTAAAGAAAAAGGGGACATTGAAATTTAAAAATTATAGTGGTTGCCAAAATATTTCAGAATATGATAAACCCCTCTTTGTGTATTATTACTATAGGAAACAACTTGTTGATTTTTTTTATTTTTGATTTGTGCCAGTTAGGTTACCTATTTATATAAAGACAGATAACAAATAGCATTTACTTACAGCTGTACTCCCACTTAGTACTCCCACAAGATTAATCATGCTTGTTTGGCTTTGGAGTAATTTTTTCATGGATTTTCCAGGCATTTTTAGGACTATGTAAATCATTCAGAGAGATTCTTGGAACTGGAAAGGTAAGTGAAGTCTCCCAAAGATTTAGGTTTACCTTAAAAGCCTTCCCAGATCATCTGATGTGCCATACTGAACCTTCAGGAACATACTCATTGCCATGAGTGAAGGGCTTCTCTAAATGATTTGACAACCCTTACATTTATATTTAAAGAGATGTCTTTATTTCAGAAAATAGCAATATTTCTTTAAGACTACATATCTGTCTTTTTTTTAATCCCATTTATATCCCGCCCTTCTCCGAAGACTCAGGGTGGCTTACAATTTAAAGCACAAATCAATGTGCTTAGCAATAGCCTTCATTCTATGTATATGCCTGCTTATTAGGGCTTTTGCCCCCCGCCAATCTTTGAGATTTTGATGGGAACAGAGAAATTTCTGGAGTAAAATGGAAACAGAGGAATTAAAAATACTAATGTCCTCTATCCCAGGGGTCCCTAACCCCTGGTCCATGGATCGGTACCGGGCCACGGCACGCCAGCAACCAGTCCACACAAACAAGCAAAGCCCCATCCATGGGATGCAGGCAGCACACAAATTCACACATTCTCCAGTCTGCGGAAAAACTTTTCTCCACAGAACCGGTCCCTAGTGCCCAAAGGTTTGGGGACCTCTGCTCTACCCCATATGCCACTCTAAGCCAATATGATACTTAACATTCAAACCAACATAATTCATACTGAATGACTGTCAAACATCTCTAGTTTTTAAATTCTTCCTTTGATACAAAGTAGCCACAGAAACAATAAGTTCTTTCCTTCAGATAGATTTTCTACTAATACCAATTACCTCCTGTACTGTTTAGTTTATTATTTATTTATTTATTTTATTACATTTATATACCGCCCTTTCCCGGAGGACTCAGGGCGGTTTACAGGGAATTAAAAACCAAAAATACAAAAGTTAAAACCAGTTTAAAAAAGATTAAATTTATCCCTGTACAAATAAAACCCCAATTAAAATAAATTAATCCTCAGCCTGGGCCAGAGAGCTCGAAGAGCCAGGTCTTCAGGCCCCGGCGGAATGAACGGAGGTCGGGGGCAGTCCTCAGCTCCACTGGCAGCTGGTTCCAGAGGGCAGGCGCCCCCACTGAGAAGGCCCTATCCCTGGGTGTTACCTGCTGGCAATCTCTTACCGGTGGGACCCTGAGAAGACCCTCCCTGTGGGAGCGCACTGGACGAAGGGAACTTGATGCTGGCAGCAGGTGTTCCCTCAAATACCCCGGACCCAAGCCATGTAGGGCTTTATAGGTAATGACCAGCACCTTGAATTTCACCCGGAGGGCAACCGGAAGCCAATGCAGCTCGCGGAGTAGAGGTGTTACATGGGAGTATCGGGAGACCCCCATTACAACTCACGCGGCCGCATTCTGCACCAGTTGAAGCCTCCGAGTGGTCCTCAGGGGCAGCCCCATGTAGAGAGCGTTGCAGTAGTCCAAGCGGGAGGTCACGAGCGCATGAGTAACTGTGCGTAGGGCATCTCGGTCCAGATAGGGACGCAACTGGCGCACCAGGCGAACCTGGGCAAAAGCCCCCCTGGTCACGGCTCCTATGTGGTCTTCAAAATTGAGTCGTGAATCCAGGAGGACGCCCAAGTTGCGAGCCCTATCAATGGGGGGTAACACCTCACCCCCCATCGTTAGAGATGGAATAGTCTGGTTGACCCGAGATGCCGATATGCACAGCCACTCAGTCTTGGCGGGATTGAGACGAAGCCTTTTTCTCCCCATCCAGACCTGGACCGCCTCCAGGCACCGGGACATCACGGCGAAGGCATCACTGGGTTGGTTCGGGGTGGAAAGAAAAAGTTGGGTATCATCAGCGTACTGATGATACCCCACCCCGAAACCACGAATGATTTCACCCAGCGGCTTCATATAGATGTTGAACAGGAGGGGTGAGAGAACCGACCGCTGAGGAACTCCACAAATGAGAGGCCTCGGGGCGGATCTCTGCCCTCCCGCCAACACCGACTGCAAGCGGCCCAGGTGATAGGAGGAGAACCACCGTAAAACGGTGCCTCCCACTCCCAACCCCCTGAGACACTGCAGCAGGATACCATGGTCGATGGTATCGAAAGCCGCTGAGAGATCTAATAGGACCAGGACAGAGGAGCAACCCCTGTCCCTAGCCCTCCAAAGATCATTCACCAGCGCAACCAATGCCGTCTCCGTGCTGTGTCCGGGTCTAAAACCCGATTGGTACGGGTCCAGATAATCAGTTTCCTCCAGGAACAGAGGAAGCTGATGCGCCACCACACTCTCAACAACCTTCGCCAAAAAGCGAAGGTTGGAGACTGGACGATAGTTATTTAAAACAGCCAGGTCCAAGGCAGGCTTCTTGAGGAGGGGTCTCACCACCGCCTCCTTCAAGGCGGCAGGGAAGACACCCTCCTTCAAAGAAGCAGTTATTACTGCATGGAACCAGTCTCGTGTCCCCTCCCGGGCCGCATAAGCTAGCCAGGAGGGGCACGGATGCAACAAACAGGTGGTGGTGCTCAGCCTCCCCATGATCCTGTCCACATCATCAGGGGAAACAGGGTCGAACTCAGTCCAGATAACATGCTCAAGACCGTCCGATTCCTCCACATCAGACTCTGCCCAGTCAGAGTCCAGACCGGTCCGGATCTGAGCGATTTTGTCCGCCAGATGACGACTAAACTCCTCGGCTCGTCCCCGCAAGGGATCCTCCCTCACCTCCTGGTTAAGGAGGGAGCGAGTTACCCTAAACAGGGCGGCCGGGCGATTATCTGCAGACGCGATAAGGGCAGCAAAGTAGTTAGACTTCGCCGTCCTTATCGCCGCAAGATAAGACCTTATAAAGGTTCTTAACTGCAATTGGTCAGATTCGGATCGGCGGGACCTCCAACCGCTCTCTAGACCTCGTCTCCGACGCTTCATCTCCCGGAGCTCCACAGAGAACCATGGAGCCCAACGGGATCTGCGCCGGGTCAGAGGTCGCAAGGGTACAACGCAGTCAAGTGCCCCGGCGGCCGCCCTTTCCCAGGCATCCACCGGTTCTCAACAGCTACCCTATTTTTTCCTTAAAAGGGAAAAACATTTGAAAAATAACTTTTAACAGGAAACTCAATGGAGAGAAAAAATAAAAGGCACAGTAAAGTTTTTCCCTAACACAATTACAGCCACCAGTTTAATTTTGAGCTTTACATGAAATTGGAGGGAGAAGTTAATTAGGCCCTAATAATTACAAGAGAATGAATAAGCAAAAGTTAGGGCTTTACCCAGGATAGCTTGCATGCTCATATCCAGGTATAATATATAACTGACTGGAAATCTATATGTTGTATTAATTAACACAGGGAACTATCTAGTCTCATCCATCTCCTCCTCAAGAATGAAAAACCAAGGTTCACTAAATAAATTGTTGCTAATGACTTCCTATGTCAGGCTTTCTCATCTACCCACCCACCCACCCATCCATATAGGTATTCCATCACTAACATAAAAATCATTAAGATATATCTCTTCAACAGATCTTTATTGATTTTAAGGTTAAACTATGCTGTTAATTGTAGGATATTGTTCTATGACTATTAACACAGCAGTTCTCAGATAGTTTACTAAATGTTTTATAAATAGAAAATGCTGGTTCTCAAGGATATAATTTGTGATGACTGCTACTAAATTACTTAGTTGAGGACCACTGGAATGGACAAATGTTTTCCCAACTTCCAGTTCAAAAACATGTTTTACCCTGGTTAATTGGATCAAATTCTGCTGAGAGATCAAGCAGAATCAATAGTCACATTCCCATTACACTGTAATAAATATTTGATCTCATCTGATTTGAGTCCTTCCCCCATCTCTCTTACAAGAGGTTACCTGTCAGAGCAACAGTGTGTGATTTGGCTGCAAAACAAGACTAGAAACAAGATTGTAAAAATTGTCTGCTTCATGAAATTCCAGTCTTCTTTCCAATGTTTTCTGAAATATTGCTATTACTTGACTAAATTAGCTAGGATAATTTGCTTGGGCAGGAGTCCTCAACCCCTGGTCTGTGGATGGCACTGGTATACAGCATGCCAGAAACTGGGCCGCACAAACAAGTGAAGCCCCATCCATTGGATGCAGGCAGCACACAAAACCACATACTCTCTGGTATGCAGAAAAACCTCTGTCCACGGAACCAGTCCCTGGTGCCCAAAAGGTTGGGGGCCACTGTGCTAGGGTGTCTTTCCTGAAAACTGTCCATTCCTAGCTCTTCCTTGTTCTGGCTTCCTTCAACTGATCTGCTGGGTTGTTTTTATTTTTTAGTATATTATTGACTTACATTCCAGTTTTCTTAGCATCGCTACTCTTTATCAGGCTATACATAGCTTGATCTTAATTAGTTGGCTGTTTCCCTAAATCATGGCTATGTTAACATCATATTGTTTTGTATTTCTTTCTATTTGGAGTCTGAATGCAATCCTTTTATTCTTCAAATGACCCATATCCACTTATACTAGATCTGTTTAGATTAGTGTGAACTCAGCATGCCAGAAAACTAATAGTTCAATCACTTCAGTTCAAAAGAGCCTCAGATGTATCATCTATGCAAAGCAATTCTTCAAGTCTCTGAAGTGGGAATTTGGAATGCCTCAAATAGATTATATCAACCTTTGTTTTTTCTTGAAATAAACCTACTTATAGATATCCAAGTATAAATAAAAATATCTCTGTGTGTGTGTGTGTGTGTGTGTGTGTGTGTGTGTGTGTGTGTGTGTGTGTAGGTTCTTGGTGCTGTCTGAGCTTGGTTATTTCATCACCTAGGTAACACCACTGGTACTCCAAGCTCAGACAGCACCAAGGACCCCTCATTTCAATCCTGAGCAAATGTATCATAGGATACTAAAGCAATCAACATAAATCATAATAAGATAATAAAAGAAATCAACATAAATCATGATATACAACAACAAGTTGTAGTCATAAGAATCTAAGGAAATAAGTAATAGGACAGATGAGAAGGATAAGTAATACAGCCCTACAGAGCATGGACAGTGTCGTGGGAATTAGTTGTTTCACAGAGTGATAGCATGGGGAGGAAAAACTCTCTTTGTGTCTGATTATTTTGGCGTTCAATGCCCTATAGCGTCATCTTGAGGGAAGAATTGAAACAGATTATGTCCAGGATGTGAGGGGTCTGTAGATATTTTCACAGCCCTCTTTCTGGCTCATGCATTATATAAGTCTATCTGCATCTACAGTATATCTACATCTATCTACATCTACATCTATCTACATATACAGAGACACATATATGCAGGATAAAAATATAATAGACTAATCATTTATGGCTTCCTCCAAACCAGAGTAGCAATCTATGATGTAATACTACAGTTTAAAGAGAGCTCTTACACTATACTCCATTGTTTGGACATAATAGGAAATTTTGGTTTAATAAATGCTGACACATTTGCTGAAGTATAATGCATGAAAGGAAAAGGAGGGCAAGCTCAAGTATGCACCGCAGAGTTATACAGTTCATTCTAAATGTGATAAACTTTATTTGTGAGACAAAGATAGTTACTTCTGAATAGACCACATCAGGCTTAGAATTTGCAGTTATTCCAGAAATTTGTATAAAATCTCTTTGGCAGATGTTGAAAATGATGTGTTTAATGGCATGAGGGCTCAGGGCTTGTGATACATAATATCTTTTTTAAAAAAAAACATGCTGTGCATCACCATCAGTACTGTGATACTACTGATGATCTAGATGATATTTTCATGACTGTACAATTTACATTTAAAACAATGCTGAATGAACAATTTATTTTTATGCCATTATTAAGCATTTTGAAAGATGTTAAGACCGTGTGCAACATTAGTCCATTTTGTCTGATTAATGCTAACCCATCTTATATTTAATTTTGAGCTCCTCTCTTAAAATATACCATGCTGGGTCAGAACTTTAAGAAGCTTCCTTGCTTTTGTTACTTCCTGATTTAATTATGGTCATTTAACACAACTTCATTATCTATGCTGCTGTATCATTGATTATAAACATACCTACTGAACTCTTAATCATGGCTGCAAAGAAGATTGTCTTATTTAAAGGTTTAAAATTTCATCATTTAATTTAATTATCTTTTCTCAGAAGTGAGAAGGAAATGAAAAGCCTCATGTGGGTAAAGTATCCATGGGGCACTGTAGAGAAGCATTTTTGCCACAAATTCGCTAATTCTAGCTATAATCACTAGCAATGTTTTTGTTTTACAGACTGGTATGATTTGGCAAAAGAATAAAATTGCTTTTAAAGTACAAAAATAATTATGAACCACTTGAAACGTAATGTCTGTGTTTTATTTCTCATCAGAATTCATTAGTGTGTAACATCAATAATTTAGCCCATCATTTGCCAACACTGACTTGGCTCAGTAGTTCAATCATGTAACCCTGTAAACTCACTTTCCATTAAAATGAATGTTGCTGACAAAGGATAACTAAAGAGATACTTCATTTATTAGCTAAAGAGATACTTCATTTATCAACATTTTTAAATTAGGAGTTTGGGACCACAGACATTTAGCTGGATAAAATATTTCAAGAAATCTATACTAAAGGACAAAAGATGTATGTGGAATCATCTCACGTTATTCAAAATGACAAAGGCCTTTACATTTGTTTGTGTGTATGGCTGGATAATGTGGTTTATCACACTCCTCCAGAGCCAGGAAGAAGCACTTGCAAATGATCAAGTGACCCATAGGATGACAACCTGGCTGTAAAACAATGAAGTCCTATATCTTTATAGAATTAGGAGTGATTTCTCTACAGCTGTTTTTCCATGTAACAATCCATACTGAAGTCAGCCAGCATGGGTTAAACCTATCTGGGTACTGTAGGAAATATTCTGATAGCTGGCTTAGCAGATACCAAAGACTGAGTGCCTCAGAATCTAACATACTGTTAAGTGAATCAGTGTTTAATCATACAGCACATCTGTCATACAAAAAGTCTATACATAAGCAAATTTTCTTTCTATTTCTGAACAGCATTTTGAAGACTTAATTTGAAATTTATCACAATAGCTATTACTTTTCTCCACTTTTTAAAATAATTTCTGTGATATTCTGTGATTCTTCATCCTAATGTCTTGTTAGATTATCATTAAGAGAACTGGCAAAGAGAACAGGACAATTGTTCAAGGATCTAAACATATACTTGTGACACTGTACTTTAGGCTAGTGTACTTATTTCTTTGTATATTATTGACATTAATTCAAGGCAGGGAGAAATTTGCTACTGTCATGCGGATGTTATTTGGCTTCCCAGTCAATTGGTGAGAAAGCTTGGATGGAGAAACATACTTGATGTGTCATTAGGCTGCCTACGTTTGTCATCCAAATTGATTCCTAAACCATTGTTTATTTCAAACACAGTTCTACTCTATGGATACATTGATAAAATAATGTTATAAAGCATACTTTATTTCTTTAATGCCATTCTCTGTTCTTTATTGCAACACTACATATAGGTGAATTCATAGAGGCAAAGTATTTTGGATAGACAACAGAAAACTTTCCTGGATATCAGCCCACTGTATCCTTCTTCTTTTAGATTCTCTCTTTCCTTTCTTCTTCTTCAGACAGTGGAAGATTCTAAGTTCTTTGACTTTTCAAGCATCTTGCTGTTTTTTTCTTTTGACTTAGAAACAGGAGGAGCTGTTCTTGCTTTATGTTAGAAACATTGTTTCTACCTTCTTTCTTCCAAATTCCAGTGTATATAGTTTTTGTATCAGAAAATATTTCCCCATGGTGGTACAGTATTGCAAAGCCTCTGCTATGCTATCGCAATGCAAGTATAAGTTCATGTCTGTTTGCTTGGAAATAAACACAATATCAATATGTCTTACTAATGAGTATGCATATAAAGTGCATTGTCATTTTCCTAAGATTATATTCAAAGATGTGAAAGAAAGGGACAATGGGGAAACTCTGAGCAGACTTTATTTTTTATTTTTTGCAGAGTTATGTGGAAGAAGATTTATTTAGTTCTCTGCCTTGTTTGTCATTCCAAATGTTATCCTAATGCAACTCTTTGCTAAAAGTTAAGGAAACACTTGCAATTATTCACAACTGGAAGTGCAAATAGGGTCTCAAAAATAAATGGATGGAATTCAGGCTGGTCCACAATGTTCAACATATTTTATTTCCTGAATTTACAGCATTCATTCCATCCCATCCTACCCAACTGTAGATGCAATGTGAAAACAAGCTGGCAAGCAGCTTTGCAGTCTGAAGTTATTACCATCAGCAACAGTAAAATTGCACATTGTTGCCCACACAAAAATCACTGTCACAAGTTTTACAATAAAGTAATTAGCTGATATGAAAGACCAGAATAATGAAGCCAAATAATCAAACAAAAATGTCAGAAATATTATAGATTGGTGAGTGTCTCATCTGGTACAGAAATGAGCCAAATGTTATAGTAATAGAAAAATAGAGAGCAATTAATAGACACTTATAATGTAAATAACAAATAGCTTTGTGTTCTAGATGGAATAGCTGTAATTTATTCTGATGCCTTTATATCTTTAAATGGTCCGTATTCAATAAAGACTCATTTAAACATGTGTGGCTATTTAATGCAAACTGACTCTTCTAAGGAAATATCTCAGTCCATAAACATGCACACAGCAAAACATAAAGATTTTGAATTGTTTTGCAAATAATGTTAGCTTTTGAACTTTGTATGCAACCTCAAGTATCCCAGTTTGTAAGTTGGAAAGGGATCTTGCAATATTAAACAAATGAAAAAAAAGAGAAAATCCTGTTCATCTACCTATTGGCATTTAAAATTCCTAATTCCAGTTTGCCAATTCATGGTGTATTTGATACATTACTAGTTTATTTTCTAATATGCTTTCTGTTTTCAAGTTTCTTACTATGTAGCCATTTTCTCTGCATATATAAACTTTTGTCAATGCAGCTCATTGTTGACTATATTTTTTAGATTATTGAAAGATTTACTCTCCTTCCTCCTAATCTTTCCTCTGTGACTTCAGATAGATATCAATATCCTCCAGTAACAGACTTCTGAAAATACTGTAATGTTTATTCTATAATAACCATCATTTGTTACAAATAAGTGTATCTAGAATTCAATTTCAGAATCAGCTGGAGAAAGGTATGAAGCATCTTTACAAAATTTAATGAACTACAACTCCTTGTTAAACATATCTTCTGTAATGTTCTTTACATAACTGCAAACTAGATCATATACTTTCAGCTTTTTATGGACTTTGCCAAATAAACATAATTCTTTGATTATATGACTCTTACATTCTGAACCTGTGTCTCTCTTTCTTACTCCTCCCTTTGTCAATACTTTTTCTTTGAATCAGAGCATGCAAAAAGATCCAGTCTGGTGCAGTGGTTAAGGTATCTTGCTAGAAACTGGGAAACTTTGAATTCTAGTCCCATCTTAGATATGAAACCAATTAGTTAGCTTTGGGCCAATCAGTCTTTCATCCCTAGGAAGAGAGGCAATGGCAAACTGCTTTCAAAAAACATTGCCAAGAAAACTGCAGTGACTAATCCATGCAATTTTACAGGAGTCAAAAAACTGAAAGTAACCCCCTAAAAGTGTATATATTTAGACAGGAATACTTGCGTAGGAAATTATCTCTTATTGAATTCTAATTCCCCTAATCAATTTAAATGTAACTTCTATTTTGAGGTTCAAGAGCCTTATTCTTTGGCATGTGCAAGTTATGATTTGCACTACTGATCCAAGTGGATGACTCCAGTATCCTTATAGGAAAGCCAGCATACAATTGGTCTTTTTCCATGGAAAGATGATGCTTGAATTTAAATTCATGGCATGGTTTTTATCTGTCTATTATCTGCATCTCCATTTGGCATATCTGCCTACTCTTAGTAATAAAGGTGTTTGTTTAACAAGGTTGTCCATTTTCACCTTTTTATTTATTTAAATGTCTTACTTATGTCATGCATGGTTCCATCCAGTTTTCCCTGAAAGATAGAACTGCTTTACTCCTAGATGGAATTTTTTAAATAGAATGTTGAAACAGAAATAAAGCATTGCTTCTTCCTAATAAGAACCTTCTATATTTTTATTATTATGGTCAAATGTTTGTTCTTATGTATTTTAAGCTGCTGTCCTAAACACAATTATTAAAGAAAAAAGTATCATAGTACCCTGTAGAACTTATTTCCAAAGTAGCATATGTGGGAATATTAATGAAACAGTCAAGTTTAAATTGCAATGTTTTACCTAGGTATGTTACTTATAAGACTAAATACTAAATACACTAGGTATTAATTTGCTGTCCTTATGTCTTCTATATGCAAGTCATGCTCACAGTCATAGTAGCTAAAGGGGTTTTCTCTCCATATTTATTTAAGTATGGTAAACTTAATGCTTGTCATGAGAAATCTATCCTGAAACCTGGGATTGATAAATCAGCAAAGCTATGCAAATCAGATTAGTGGCCTTTGAAGCACTATTATTTTCAAAATGCATTCCTACAATTAAAATTTCAGTATACTAAAAACAAAGCCTTATTTCTAGAATGAAAGTTGTCATGCCACATCCTTGGAAAAACTGATTTTTAAAAAAAGTTCAGATTAATGAGTATTCTGGATGGAGCAGTGCACTCAGCTAATCCCATTCTAGGTAGAGTCAGTATTCTTTATAGTCTACATTTCCTACTAAATCATTACAAAAGGAACAAAGATGTGTTTGAAATAATTGGTCCTGACAAATCTTGATTCAGATGTCACAATTTACTTCTAATTTATAGATCACTTTCTGATTTATCTTAGCAATGAACCAGGCTGTAGGAAGCATTTATTTGGAATTCAAAGTGTGTTCTCCCTCATTCTAATAAATACATTAGTAATTCTGCATCAGTCTATCCAAGATCCTGAAAGCAACCAGAAATGGGAGTTTATTTTTTTATCTCTAGTGTAGAGCAGGTTTATACCTATCATTTGATGGCTATGACACTAACCAAGTATGTGAAGTAATGAGCTATCATAGAGTTAGGTCTTTATTTTCATACAACTATCACCTTAAGCTTGTACTTTTCAGAGATACTTTACATACTCAATTTCAATAAGCAAAAAAATAAAAAAGTGAGTATGCTTCATATAAATAATTCACAAGTATATGGTGTGTGTGTGTTTGTGTGTGTGTGTGTAGAATTTAAGATCAGAGCGGGGTAAAGATTTTGCAAACAGTGCCCAGTTCTTCAGTTGCATAACATGTAGCCCAGGAAACTGGCTTAGCAGGTTTCTGAAAAAGAATATAGAGTACTTGTAAAACTATCTGAAACTTCTGAGAATGAATAGCTGGCTTACAATGGTACAAGAGTGCCATCTGTACAAATGAAAGAAAGCAAGTTATCATCTGCATTGTAAGTATATCCTGCTCAGTAAATTCCCCTGTGTAATTACTATGACTCTCACCTTTCTTTATGCAGTTGGTTTTAAGAAAACTGCAAACGTGTCTGACTACCTTCCATGCTGTAATGGGATTCCTTTGCTAAAAACACAGTGGTCCAGAGATTCATGGTTCAATAGTTGGAAATGGGTGGTACCCGTATGCATCATATTAATAGAAGCAATCAGGGCTTGTAACATTTCTTATCTTTCATAAAATGCAAAATGTGAGTTATCTGTGCAATGTTCTTTTAAAAATGTAGGTCCATATTCCACAGAATGATGTCTAGTTCATATCAGTATTCAACTTGTAGCTTGTCAAAATCAGCCATTTTGAAATAAAATACCTTAGTTACAGCCACTTTTCCAACAGCCTATTCAATTAAATCCTTCTGGACTAACTCATGATCACTTGGTCCAAGGTTATT